>NC_088397.1:13379252-13449252 GCF_034236695.1 Oncorhynchus nerka
TATATACAGTACATATCACAGGTCTTATATACAGTACATATCACAGGTCTTATATACAGAACATATCACAGGTCTTATATACAGTACATGTCACAGGTCTTATATACTACATATATCTTATATACAGTACATATCACAGGTCTTATATATAGTACATATCACAGGTCTTATATACAGTACATATCACAGGTCTTATATACAGTACATATCACAGGTCTTATATACAGTACATATCACAGGTCTTATATATAGTACATATCACAGGTCTTATATATAGTACATATCACAGGTCTTACATACAGTACATATCACAGGTCTTATATACAGTACATATCACAGGTCTTATATACAGTACATATCACAGGTCTTATATACAGTACATATCACAGGTGGCCGGTTGCAACTTCATTTGGGAGGGCTGGCTCATAGTGATGGCTGGAACAGAATACATGGAATTTCCATGGTTACCATGTGTTTGATAACATTCTATTCACTCCATTCCAGCCATTAATATTAGCGTTCCTCCCCACAGCAGCCTCCTGTGATATGTATATAACCAGGCACTATATTCTAATAGGCCTAATGAATATGTAGGAATTTACATTCCTTCCTTTTTTGTGTTAGAATTATTTTGAGACTAAGGAAATATCAGGTTTTGGCTCGAACTCTCAATATTTGTAATAGATTTGTGCCCTTAAATATTTACTTAGTATTATGTGCAAATTTAATACAGTTGTTTGTAGGATTACATCATTGTTGTAATTTAAATAAAATAATGTATTTATGAAAGCTGTATCTGTAAACTCGTTTGTTTTCCGTAGTTAAAATGTTACAACCTTGTAGGCCGACAGGCCAGATGAATGACATATTTAGCTGTTTTGATAAGGAATAACTTTTCATTGCTTTTGTTGTTCTTCATTTATATTTATTCACATGTTTGTCATATTTTACAATACATTGTAAACATTACATTATAAACCTTTTGAACATAGATAGCTATAGAACCCTGATATGTTCTATGATTTGGTTGTTTTTGTGCATTTCTGTGTGGGCCTGGCCTCACCATCTCGTCGGCAGCGTATAGGCGCCACCTTGTGTCAATTTGGCAAACTACAGTGCAGGACGGGAAAAGAGAACAGGTCTTACCTTCAGTTTATTTTACAATACATAGCTACAAAGAAAAGCAAGGATGCAGTATGAAACCAGCGCTCTCTTACAATACCACTTATCTAATGTAACTAGCTTCTCAATAAAATAACTAACCAAATATCCCAATATCGCAAAGAGGTTTGTATACCATTGTTACAGCCAGTAATATGCACAGTCACGGTGGCCGAGAGGTTAAGGCGTTGGACTCGAAATCCAATGGGGTTTCCCCGCACAGGTTCGAATCCTGTTCGTGACGATTGTTCGCTTTTAGTATTTGCAGTTGTATTAAAGAGAACATACGGCAAATATATCGACAAAAGCAGTTTCTGCTTATATAGGCTTAGTTGGATTTCGAAAAAGCTACATGGAGAATTTATGCTTTATTATGAGGGAATGAGCTCTGAACGTAACACGCCCCCTTGATAACCATGTGTTGTTCTCGTCTCCCTAATTTTGACAGCTGTAAATTCATTTGAACCTGATTTGAACGATTTCCACCATCACTACTTGTCTCTCTTTCTCGCTTCAGTGACTTTAATCAAATATGTTCGCCATTGTGCCAAACGATGCTCAATTCTTGATAAAAGACGTAAGGTTGGGATTGAAGAATTTAAATTTAATCTTTATTGTGTTGGAAATGGGTGAGTGGTGAATGACAGTAAAATGTTTGTTTTATAAAAAATATTCAGTGTTTCATTTGGTGATGAATGAATGAATGCAAACTTTGTTCATTCTCTCCTTCCCTCCACCTGAAGGAAGGGTAACTAAAACAAAGGATGGGCATGAGGTTCGCTCCTGCAAGGTGGGGATCATTTCCTCATTATTCCCCCCCCCATCTTTATTCATTCTCATCCTGTCGTTTTCTGCTCTCTCCTTTCATGCAAACCTTCTACCTGTCTCCCGTAAAGTGGGATAATTGCTCTCTTCCCGTAAAGTGGGATAATTGCTCTCTTCCACCTCCCTCTCCTGTCAGGTGGCTGATAAAAGTGGGTGCATCACCCTGTCTGTGTGGGACGAGGTGGGTGGACTCATCCAGCCAGGAGACATCCTCCGCCTCTCACGAGGGTATCTATCTATCTATCTATCTATCTATCTATCTATCTATCTATCTATCTATCTAGTTCTGTCTCTGTCTCTCTGACAATTATGTCATTACGTCAGTATACATTGTTGTAACGATGTGCAAATAGTTAAAGTAAAAAATGGAACATAAATAAACATAAATATGGGTTGTATTTACAATGGTGTTTGTTCTTCACTGCTTGACGTTTTCTTGTGGCAACAGGAATCTTGCTGTTGTAATTGCACACTGTGGTATTTCACCCAATAGATATGGGACTTTATCAAAGTTGGATTTGTTTTCGAGTTCTTTGTGGGTCTGTGTAATCTGAGGGAAATATGTGTCTCTAATATGGTCATACGTTTGAAAAGGAGGTTATGAAGTGCAGCTCAGTGTCTCTCTCTCTGTCGTCTGTCTGTTTCTCTCTCTCGTCAGCTATGCATCCCTGTGGAAGGGCTGTCTGACACTCTACACAGGCAGAGGAGGAGACCTGCAGAAGATAGGAGAGTAAGACACACAAACTGTTGACTTGGATGTTAATGTGTTGTAGATTTCGTTAAGGTACTGATCTGTGTTGTATTGTAGTTTTTGCATGGTCTTCTCTGAGGTGCCAAACTTTAGTGAACCAAACCCAGAGGCACTGGCCCAGGCCAACAGGCCGGTGAGTACACACACCAGAATGATCTATATATTTTATTTGTCATGTTATTTTCTACATCTAACCTCCTCCCCATCACCTCTTCCTTTCTCTCTGTTCATCTCATCCTCCTCTCCTTCTCTCTCTGTTCATCTCATCCTCCTCTCCTTCTCTCTCTGTTCATCTCATCCTCCTCTCCTTCTCTCTGTGTTCATCTCATCCTCCTCTCCTTCTCTCTGTGTTCATCTCATCCTCCTCTCCTTCTCTCTCTGTTCATCTCATCCTCCTCTCCTTCTCTCTGTGTTCATCTCATCCTCCTCTCCTTCTCTCTCTGTTCATCTCATCCTCCTCTCCTTCTCTCTCTGTTCATCTCATCCTCCTCTCCTTCTCTCTGTGTTCATCTCATCCTCCTCTCCTTCTCTCTGTGTTCATCTCATCCTCCTCTCCTTCTCTCTCCTGTTCATCTCATCCTCCTCTCCTTCTCTCTGTGTTCATCTCATCCTCCTCTCCTTCTCTCTGTGTTCATCTCATCCTCCTCTCCTTCTCTCTCTGTTCATCTCATCCTCCTCTCCTTCTCTCTCTGTTCATCTCATCCTCCTTCTCTCTCTCCTTCTCTCTCTGTTCATCTCATCCTCCTCTCCTTCTCTCTCTGTTCATCTCATCCTCCTCTCTTCTCTCTCTGTTCATCTCATCCTCCTCTCCTTCTCTCTCTGTTCATCTCATCCTCCTCTCCTTCTCTCTCTGTTCATCTCATCCTCCTCTCCTTCTCTCTTTGTTCATCTCATCCTCCTCTCCTTCTCTCTCTGTTCATCTCATCCTCCTCTCCTTCTCTCTCTGTTCATCTCATCCTCCTCTCCTTCTCTCTCTGTTCATCTCATCCTCCTCTCCTTCTCTCTTTGTTCATCTCATCCTCCTCTCCTTCTCTCTCTGTTCATCTCATCCTCCTCTCCTTCTCTCTCTGTTCATCTCATCCTCCTCTCCTTCTCTCTGTTCATCTCATCCTCCTCTACTTCTCTATCTGTTCATCTCATCCTCCTCTCCTTCTCTCTCTCCAGTCTAAAGTTGAGTCCCAGAACAGTTCTTCTGTCAGTCAAAGCTCCACCCCCTCAGTCCCCACCCTCACATACTCTTCCAATGGATGCTCTCCGCTCTCCCGGAATCCAACCTATGGGAGCACAGGACAGCAGACTGGGCGAGGCTCCGGAGGTCCTGGCACCGACAGCAAGCCCACAGAATCTGTGGGCAACAGCAGGGACCCCCGGCAAGGGCTAAAGAGGAAATGACGCTGGTTTCAAATCAACACGTATCTTGGGCCTAGCTGTATTTTTATTTAGCAAGTTTAATCATTTTTGTTAACGTGGCCATCATTTTCTAAGGAATGTTACACATTTGGTTCAAATAAATAAATCATAACTAAAAGATTTTGGGGGTTTGAGGTAAAGTTATGCCGGCAGATAGCCTGCCCCCCTTTCAACACGTCTGTACCGGCAGATAGCCTGCCCCCCTTTCAACACGTCTGTACCGGCAGATAGCCTGCCCCCCTTTCAACACGTCCGTACCGGCAGATAGCCTGCCCCCCTTTCAACACGTCCGTACCGGCAGATAGCCTGCCCCCCTTTCAACACGTCTGTACCGGCAGATAGCCTGCCCCCCTTTCAACACGTCTATACCGCAGATAGCCTGCCCCCTTTCAACACGTCCGTACCGGCAGATAGCCTGCCCCCCTTTCAACACGTCTGTACCGCAGATAGCCTGCCCCCCCTTTCAACACGTCCTGTACCGGCAGATAGCCTGCCCCCTTTCAACACGTCTGTACCGGCAGATAGCCTGCCCCCTTTCAACACGTCTGTACCGGCAGATAGCCTGCCCCCTTTCAACACGTCCGTACACGCAGATAGCCTGCCCCCTTTCAAATCGTCTGTAACGGCAGATAGCCTGCCCCCTTTCAACACGCCTGTACCGGCAGATAGCCTGCCCCCTTTCAACACGTCCGTACCGGCAGATAGCCTGCCCCCCTTTCAAAACGTCTGTACCGGCAGATAGCCTGCCCCCCTTTCAACACGTCCATACAGGCAGACAGCCTGCCCCCCTTTCAACACGCGTCCATACCGCAGATAGCCTGCCCCCTTTCAACACGCCCATACACAAAGACAGCCTGCCCCCTTTCAACACGCTCCATACAGGCAGATAGCCTGCCCCCTTTCAACACGCCCATACCGGCAGATAGCCTGCCCCCTTTCAACACGTCCGTACAGGCAGATAGCCTGCCCCCTTTCAACACGTCCGTACCGGCAGATAGCCTGCCCCCTTTCAACACGTCCGTACACGGCAGATAGCCTGCCCCCTTTCAACACGTCCGTACCGGCAGATAGCCTGCCCCCTTTCAACACGCCCGTACCGGCAGATAGCCTGCCCCCTTTCAACACGTCCGTACAGGCAGATAGCCTGCCCCCTTTCAACACGTCCGTACCGGCAGATAGCCTGCCCCCTTTCAACACGCCCATAGCCTGCCCCCTTTCAACACGTCCGTACCATCGCAGATAGCCTGCCCCCTTTCAACACGTCCGTACAGGCAGATAGCCTGCCCCCTTTCAACACGTCCGTACAGGCAGATAGCCTGCCCTCCTTTCAACACGTCCATACAGGCAGATAGCCTGCCCCCCTTTCAACACGTCCGTACCGGCAGATAGCCTGCCCCCTTTCAACACGCCCATAGCCTGCCCCCTTTTAACACGTAGCCGCCCCCTTTCAACACGCAGATAGCCTGCCCCCTTTCAACACGTCCGTACAGGCAGATAGCCTGCCCCCTTTCAACACGTCCGTACCGGCAGATAGCCTGCCCCCTTTCAACACGGCAGATCCATAGCCTGCCCCCAGATTTTTCAACACGTCCGTACCGGCAGATAGCCTGCCCCCTTTCAACACGTCCGTAGATAGGCAGATAGCCTGCCCCCTTTCAACACGTCCGTACAGGCAGATAGCCTGCCCCCTTTCAACACGTCCGTACCGGCAGATAGCCTGCCCCCCTTTCAACACGTCCGTACAGGCAGATAGCCTGCCCCCCTTTCAACACGTCCGTACAGGCAGATAGCCTGCCCCCCTTTCAACACGTCCGTACCGGCAGATAGCCTGCCCCCCTTTCAACACGTCTGTACCGGCAGATAGCCTGCCCCCACGTTCAACACGTCTGTACCGGCAGATAGCCTGCCCCCCTTTCAACACGTCCGTACAGGCAGATAGCCTGCCCCCCTTTCAACACGTCTGTACCGGCAGATAGCCTGCCCCCTTTCAACACGTCCGTACAGACAGATAGCCTGCCCCCCTTTCAACACGCCTGCCCATACTGGCAGATAGCCTGCCCCCTTTCAACACGTCCATACAGGCAGATAGCCTGCCCCCCTTTCAACACGTCCATAGCCTGCCCCCCTTTCAACACGTCCGTACCGGCAGATAGCCTGCCCCCCTTTCAACACGTCCGTACAGGCAGATAGCCTGCCCCCCTTTCAACACGTCCGTACAGGCAGATAGCCTGCCCTCCTTTCAACACGTCCATAGCCTGCCCCCCTTTTAACACGTCCGTACCGGCAGATAGCCTGCATCCCTTTCAACACGTCCGTACAGGCAGATAGCCTGCCCCCCTTTCAACACGTCCGTACCGCAGATAGCCTGCCCCCTTTCAACACGCCCATAGCCTGCCCCCTTTCAACACGTCCGTACCGGCAGATAGCCTGCCCCCTTTCAACACGTCCGTACCGGCAGATAGCCTGCCCCCCTTTCAACACGCCCATAGCCTGCCCCCTTTCAACACGTCCGTACCGGCAGATAGCCTGCCCCCTTTCAACACGTCCGTACCGCAGATAGCCTGCCCCCTTTCAACACGTCCGTACCGGCAGATAGCCTGCCCCCTTTCAACACGTCCGTACAGACAGATAGCCTGCCCCCTTTCAACACGTCCATACTGGCAGATAGCCTGCCCCCTTTCAACACGTCCATACAGGCAGATAGCCTGCCCCCTTTCAACACGTCCATACTGGCAGATAGCCTGCCCCCTTTCAACACGTCCATACAGGCAGATAGCCTGCCCCCCTTTCAACACGTCCATACCGGCAGATAGCCTGCCCCCCTTTCAACACGTCCTTACCGGCAGATAGCCTGCCCCCCTTTCAACACGTCCATACTGGCAGATAGCCTGCCCCCCTTTCAACACGTCCATACAGGCAGATAGCCTGCCCCCTTTCAACACGTCCATGCCGGCAGATAGCCTGCCCCCTTTCAACACGTCCATACTGGCAGATAGCCTGCCCCCCTTTCAACACGTCCATACAGGCAGATAGCCTGCCCCCCTTTCAACACGTCCATACTGGCAGATAGCCTGCCCCCCTTTCAACACGTCCATACTGGCAGATAGCCTGCCCCCCTTTCAACACGTCCATACTGGCAGATAGCCTGCCCCCCTTTCAACACGTCCATACTGGCAGATAGCCTGCCCCCCTTTCAACACGTCCATACTGGCAGATAGCCTGCCCCCCTTTCAACACGTCCATACTGGCAGATAGCCTGCCCCCCTTTCAACACGTCCATACTGGCAGATAGCCTGCCCCCCTTTCAACACGTCCATACTGGCAGATAGCCTGCCCCCCTTTCAACACGTCCATACAGGCAGATAGCCTGCCCCCCTTTCAACAGATAGACCTACTCATTCAAGGGTTTTGCTTTATTTGTACTGTTTTCTACATTGTAGGGCTAGCCAATGGAAGTCCATAGAGTCACTCCTCCCAACAAAATAATGTGAGAGATGAGCTCCCTATGAGTCCAGTAGGCTATACAAGTCTGAGATAAAATAAGAAGTATGCCTATGCTAGTTCAGCATTTGAGTAAAAGTTCACAGAAGAATCACAAGTTAACTAGCCTACATATAAATTCAGATCAGTCCAAAGTCCACAGTGTACATGTGGGTGGGGGGGGACACACACAAGCAATGACCCCCTGACGAAGGCTCCTGCAGTCAGACAACTTAACTGTGGTGCAGGATGTTGTGTGCTGGATTTCCAAGTTGTGTCCCACCTAGTCTGCTACTGACTTCCTGTTTATAAGCCTTGTCCCCTGCCCAAGACCAGTGGTATGTTCTTCCTAATTCTACCAAGTCTAAAAATGAAACTGAAAGTCTGTCAATGTGGGTGGAGACAGTGTTTCTGTAGTAGCCAGGTTTTTCATTCGGTTAGTTTGCAAAGACAATGGACAAATACAGACCGAGTGCCTGAGAGAAGTTTGAGGTGTTAGCTGCTAACGATTGCTCCACGATCGGCTACAGACACATATCCTTACTGGTTTAAGAGGCTTTCACTTTTAACAACTGTTCTAAGACCAGTCATGCTTGACGAGGGTGTACGCTACGAGGCCCTATCAGTGGCAATGGGAGCCACGGTGAGGCCCTTGTCCGACTTTCAGAGGAACAACCCTGGCAAGACACCTGAAAACCTTCTGACTGTGGAAGGCTTTCTCATCGGTTCTATCCTGGGCGTCACCTCTCTCCTGCAGTGGCTCAGCCCTGTCTCATGGTTGACATGGGGGTTATCAGTGCTTTTCTCCAGCCAGGACAAAAGAAAGGTAATCAACACCGAACTCTTTGTGGATGAGGCAACATTCTTCGATAGGCAGTTCGATTATGACTTCACCGACGTTTCCGACTCTGAGAATTTTGTGAGAGGCGATGAGAGTTACAAGCGACCGTGTGGATGGAAACGGATCGCGTTGAAGGTTCTGGACAAATACGGAGATAACACATGGCTCGGTCCAAACGGGATTCGGACATACTCATACCCCGGGGAGTGGCCAGTGTCATACCACGGTACCAGCGAGGACGGGGCTAAAGGCATCATCCAGTCCCACTATAAAGTAGGAGACAGGCAGCTCTACGGGCGAGGCATCTACTCCACTCCTGACCTCAGCCAAGCCAGCGGCTACGCCAGAGACTTTGTGTCGAAGACAAACGGGAAAACCTACAGGATGGTCCTTCAGAACCGTATCAACCCAGCCCAACGGAAGATCTGTAAGAGAGTTGACTACTGGCTTGTTCCAGTTAATGACGGCACATCTGAGGAAGAAGAGAGGAGGATTGTGGAGAGCTCCATCCGCCCCTATGGGATTCTGCTGAAGGAGATGTGAAGGGGCATGTGATAAGAGAAGGTAAACCAAAGTCATAGGGAAGGTGTCAATTACATACTCCCCGCGTCCTCTCTCCTCGTACCTTTCTCAAAACCCATTACATGAGAAAGCCAGAGTTCCTTCCCCTCAGACCTTCTCTTCCAATCTGTTTTGAGAAGGAGACAAGGAGTATGCAATTGAGATCTTCCCATATAGAGACTAGAGCAGGAGGCCATATTGCTTATTTTTCAGAAATAATTGCCTTTTGAAGGAGTTAGATTATATTTCATTAATTAGATTTGAACTGCTAGATATTCTGTCGTCTTTCTTCATTTGACAGTTTTCTGTCTGTCTGTATCAGTGAAGTGCCTTACTGTGTGCCATTTGTGAATTACATCTATGTCTATGTAACATGTGTTCACTATATTTTCTACAATGTATCCATTTTCTACAGTTAATGGTGTGACATTAATAATGCACCTTGTTAGGTGAGTTGAAATGGATCTTTCGTTCAGTGATCTGCCATTTCTGCTTTTTCCTTTTTATATATGATTAAATGTATTATTATTTTGTTTCACCACACACTTTTATCGCCCTTTTTGTTAGCTTCTGTTTTAGTTTCCTGTAGAAAATGAAACTAGCGCCAACAGATCTGTCCCTGCAACATGTTGTACTGCACTTCTGCTATTTGAACACAGGAGGGCAGCACACCGTTTACATGACAATTTCTCAGGGTAGTCATTCTCAGCTGTGAGGAAGTGGTTTATTTTATAAAGTCACACCTGTTGTAACATGACTATTTCTCAGGGTAGTCATTCTCAGCTGTGAGGAAGTGGTTTATTTTATAAAGTCACACCTGTTGTAACATGACTATTTCTCAGGGTAGTCATTCTCAGCTGTGAGGAAGTGGTTTATTTTATAAAGTCACACCTGTTGTAACATGACTATTTCTCAGGGTAGTCATTCTCAGCTGTGAGGAAGTGGTTTATTTTATAAAGTCACACCTGTTGTAACATGACTATTTCAAGGTGTTGTTAGTGTTAATTATGTTTGAAATAAAGATGTCTCAAACAGATAAAGTTCAATAGACATTTATGTATTTGCCCCTGCATGTAGTGTATTTGCATATAGAAAATAAATGATATTGTCCATCTGATGAAACTTTTCCTGTGGCATCACTTTAGAATGTAAAAACCTCTCATTGTATCCATCATACTCATTAACAACACAGTAAACCTGACACCCTGTGCCGTAGGTAGACATAGGGAAACATGGGAACTCATTCCTATGATCTAGTAGTGCACGTGTCAAACTCATTCCTATGATCTAGTAGTGCACGTGTCAAACTCATTCCTATGATCTAGTAGTGCACGTGTCAAACTCATTCCTATGATCTAGTAGTGCACGTGTCAAACTCATTCCTATGATCTAGTAGTGCACGTGTCAAACTCATTTCTATGATCTAGTAGTGCACGTGTCAAACTCATTCCTATGATCTAGTAGTGCACGTGTCAAACTCATTCCTATGATCTAGTAGTGCACGTGTCAAACTCATTCCACGGAGGGCCGAGTGTCTGTGGGTTTTTGCTCCTCCCAAATTAGTAAGGAACTCCCCTCACCTGGTTGACTAGGTCTAAATGAAAGAAAAAAACAAAAAACCTACAGACAGTAGGCCCTCCATGGAATGAGTTTAACACACCTGATCTAGTGTATCAGAGTACCATGTTGATTACACCTAACCAAACCTCTCAGCTCTCCACAACTGCATAGGGAGAAGGAGCTAGAAGCCATTTGGGATTCTGTGCATGTTTATCTGTCGGTCTCTTTCTCACTCCTTCCCCTGTGAGTCATCTGTGGCTCTCTGTCTTCAGCAGTTTCTTATTGAGCCCGATAACCACAGAGGCAAAGTGGTTCAGACCCACAAAGTCTCCACAGATGATGTTGACAGCGGTCTGGTTCGGTCCAGGAGTCTGCTTCTCCACCCAGTCCAGCAGCAGGGAGAAACTCTTCATCGTTAACTTCCTCATCGTCAGACAGGGGTTGCAGACCACTACAGCAGTATCCTCCGTCAGGTTCAGCCCAGAGGTGAAGAAATGAGCTGTCAATCAAAGAGCTCAGCTGTCAATCAAAGGACACGCAAGACCACGCACACACACACTAACCTGCTCTTCCTTGGGCCTTCTGCTGCTCCTCCAGGTAAGAAATTACCTCTTTGGGGTCTGCCGAGTCAGCGTACCTGTAAAGGGTCAAAGGTTACAGGTTTAACACACATCCACACAGAGTGCCACACACACACAGAGTCCCACATACACACAGCGTACCAGTAAGGGATCTTAGGCCACAGTTCCTTGTGTTGGTGAAGAATCGTCTCATCGTCGTACGAAATTATGACCTGCTGCCCCAGATCCCAGCACTGGCTCAGATAGGGAGTCTCCTACACACACACACACACACACACATACACACACAAGAGTTCATTCACCTTTCATGCCAATAAAACTCAGAAAACAATGGACACTTCACTTCCTGAAAACTGAACTGATCCCAACTAACACCACTTCCTGAAAACATGAACTCACCGGAAACTGGCACCACTTCCTGAAAACTGAACTGACCCCAACCCTGACTGAGACAGGCAGTAGTGGGGTCTTGTCTATCCTGTACCTGTGGGGGGCAGAGTTGGTCTTTAAACAGCTGAGTGATGTAGCAGACCAGGGCCTGGTGCTCAGAGTCCGTCAGCAGGTAGAAGTGGGAACAGGACAGGATCACTACCTCCTTCTGGTGCTGCGCCAACCACACAGCCATGGTTGACAGGGCCTCCTACACACACACACACACACACACACACACACACAATGGATTGTGAATAATATTTCTAGTGCATATGCTCTCACATTGAGTACAGAAGATTCACACAGCAGAATGGCATGTGTGTTTACTATACCGTACCTTTACAGTCTGTAGCGTATAAATCATGTGTGTTTACTATACCGTACCTTTACAGTCTGTAGTGTATAAATCATGTGTGTTTACTATACCGTACCTTTACAGTCTGTAGCGTATAAATCATGTGTGTTTACTATGCCGTACCTTTACAGTCTGTAGCGTATAAATCATGTGTGTTTACTATACCGTACCTTTACAGTCTGTAGCGTATAAATCATGTGTGCTTACTATACCATGTACCTTTTTACAGTCTGTAGCGTATAAATCATGTGTGTTTACTATACCGTACCTTTACAGTCTGTAGCGTATAAATCATGTGTGTTTACTATACCGTACCTTTACAGTCTGTAGCGTATAAATCATGTGTGTTTACTATACCGTACCTTTACAGTCTGTAGCGTATAAATCATGTGTGTTTACTATACCGTACCTTTACAGTCTGTAGCGTATAAATCATGTGTGTTTACTATACCGTACCTTTACAGTCTGTAGCGTATAAATCATGTGTTTTACTATACCGTACCTTTACAGTCTGTAGCGTATAAATCATGTGTGTTTACTATACCGTCTGTAGCCTTTACAGTCTGTAGCGTATAAAATCATGTGTGTTTACTATACCGTACCTTTACAGTCTGTAGCGTATAAATCATGTGTGTTTACTATACCGTACCTTTACAGTCTGTAGCGTATAAATCATGTGTGTTTACTACTACCGTATACCTTTACAGTCTGTAGCGTATAAATCATGTGTGTTTACTATACCGTACCTTTACAGTCTGTAGCGTATAAATCATGTGTTTATAAATCTGTGTGTTTACTATACCGTACCTTTACAGTCTGTAGCGTATAAATCATGTGTGTTTACTATACCGTACCTTTACAGTCTGTAGCGTATAAATCATGTGTGTTTACTATACCGTACCTTTACAGTCTGTAGCGTATAAATTTACATGTGTGTTTACTACTATACCGTACCTTTACAGTCTGTAGCGTATAAATCATGTGTGTTTACTATACCGTACCTTTACAGTCTGTAGCGTATAAATCATGTGTGTTTACTATACCGTACCTTTACAGTCTGTAGCGTATAAATCATGTGTGTTTACTATACCGTACCTTTACAGTCTGTAGCGTATAAATCATGTGTGTTTACTATACAGTCTGTAGCGTAAATCTTTACAGTCTGTAGCGTATAAATCATGTGTGTTTTACTATAAATCATGTACTATACTTTTACAGTCTGTAGCGTATAAATCATGTGTGTTTACTATACCGTACCTTTACAGTCTGTAGCGTATAAATCATGTGTGTTTACTATACCGTACCTTTACAGTCTGTAGCGTATAAATCATGTGTGTTTACTATACCGTACCTTTACAGTCTGTAGCGTATAAATCATGTGTGTTTACTATACCGTACCTTTACAGTCTGTAGCGTATAAATCATGTGTGTTTACTATACCGTACCTTTACAGTCTGTAGCGTATAAATCATGTGTGTTTACTATGCCGTACCTTTACAGTCTGTAGCGTATAAATCATGTGTGTTTACTATACCGTACCTTTACAGTCTGTAGCGTATAAATCATGTGTGTTTACTATACCGTACCTTTACAGTCTGTAGCGTATAAATCATGTGTGTTTACTATACCGTACCTTTACAGTCTGTAGCGTATAAACTATACACCTTTACAGTCTGTGTTTACTATACCGTACCTTTACAGTCTGTAGCGTATAAATCATGTGTGTTTACTATACCGTACCTTTACAGTCTGTAGCGTATAAATCATGTGTGTTTACTATACCGTACCTTTACAGTCTGTAGCGTATAAATCATGTGTGTTTACTATACCGTACCTTTACAGTCTGTAGCGTATAAATCATGTGTGTTTACTATACCGTACCTTTACAGTCTGTAGCGTATAAATCATGTGTGTTTACTATACCGTACCTTTACAGTCTGTAGCGTATAAATCATGTGTGTTTACTATACCGTACCTTTACAGTCTGTAGCGTATAAATCATGTGTGTTTACTATACCGTACCTTTACAGTCTGTAGCGTATAAATCATGTGTGTTTACTATACCGTACCTTTACAGTCTGTAGCGTATAAATCATGTGTTTACTATACCGTTTTACAGTCTGTAGCGTATAAATCGTGTGTTTACTATACTTTTACAGTCTGTAGCGTATAAATCATGTGTGTTTACTATACCGTACCTTTACAGTCTGTAGCGTATAAATCATGTGTGTTTACTATACCGTACCTTTACAGTCTGTAGCGTATAAATCATGTGTGTTTACTATACCGTACCTTTACAGTCTGTAGCGTATAAATCATGTGTGTTTACTATACCGTACCTTTACAGTCTGTAGCGTATAAATCATGTGTGTTTACTATACCGTACCTTTACAGTCTGTAGCGTATAAATCATGTGTGTTTACTATACCGTACCTTTACAGTCTGTAGCGTATAAATCGCGTGTGTTTACTATACCGTACCTTTACAGTCTGTAGCGTATAAATCGCGTGTGTTTACTATGCCGTACCTTTACAGTCTGTAGCGTATAAATCATGTGTGTTTACTATACCGTACCTTTACAGTCTGTAGCGTATAAATCGCGTGTGCGAAGTACAGCGTCTCATCTGTGTTGTGTGTTTTTAGAAAGTCTTGTGTATTTTTTATGTTTTTATGGGCGATCCGTAGATCGAAGAACCGGATTCCAGCATCCAACTGATCAGGAATACTCCACGCCTATGGGAGAAAAGGACAGGGACAATCTCTAACTTAGATTGTATATAATATTAATAATACACACACACAGTTCTCTGTCTGCAGTGTGTTTGTGTGTTGTGTGTTTGGTGTGTGTTTTGTTGGTTTTATTATCCTTGTGGGGACCAGAAGTGCTTACAAGTATAGTAAAAAACAAGGGACATTTCACCAGTCCCCACAAGGAAAAAAGGCTATTTTCGGGTTAGGAGTTGGGTTCAGGGTTACAATTACAATTAGGGGTTAGGGTTGGGGAAAATAGGATTTTGAATGGGAATCAATAGTTTAGTCCCCACAAGGATAGGAAAACCAAGATGTGTGTGAAACCTGCCTGTGTGGTGGCCCAGCGGTAGACACAGGGGCGTACAATGCAGGGTGCCAGTCGATCCAGAAACTGCAGCATGAACGACTCAGAACCCAAGACAGGAGAGTGTGTATCCAGGCAGTAACTCATGCTGTCATGACTCCCTGCAAGCAGAGACAAAAAGAAAGACAAAACAAGCGCAGTCATATGACATCAAGGAAAGGGACTGAATAGGTTTGAAAAAAAACAGGCTTACTTCCTCTAATGAAACTCGTGACAAATGTTCTCTAGGCTAGTCCCATATAAACATAGTGTAATGAAACAGGCAGGGAACAGGTCTCGAACCCTCAACCTTCTAGCCCGAAGTCCAGTGCGCAATCGACTGTGCCCCAAAAGCATATTCAAGTGGCAGTCAATATCAGTGTTTATAATCCCAGGGTCGTTACAATAGCTTGTGCTCTAAACTCTATTCTATATCAAACTTTTTGTAACCTAAATAAAAAGGATAACAGTAGGCTATCACTCGACATTATTAAGTTCATTCTCACCGGGTATCGCCAGGTCCCAAAGCGGTGTACCCCACAGTTCCTCTGGCAGTTGAGACATCCAGTCTGCGTTAGTGGACGATGCGCCTCCGCGCTCCATTTCCACCACCTATTGATATCTACTATTGATGATAGCTTGTAAACAGCGAGCGGAATGTAGCAGGACCACAGTTACAATACTGTAGATATGTTGGATTTCACCCGGGTCTGTGACTAGAAAGAGATGAAAATGCCCTTTCCCATTTGGTCCTATTCTTTCTTCCGCATTCTCTTCAGCAGGAAGGGGACATTCCAGTCACCCCCCCCCCCCACAAAAACGTGACGTCGGGTAGCAATGGCATAACAGTGAGAATTGTGTCAAAAGAGTCCTCATACAAACTACCTATCAATTGTAGCTTTTTTATTGGACAGAAGATATACAATAGCCTACTAATACATGAAGTACAGTAACTATAACTGAGGCATGTTGAGTTTTGCTTAAAATCATAAAGTCACATTATTTTATTAGTGAGATTAGTGGTCAGTGGGCGCAGTTCAGTTGTGCAGCCGAGTTACTGGTTGATCATCATGGAATGATTGACAAGGGCCGGTTTTCAGTGTTTCCATTGTGTCACTCATCCAGTGAATGAATTTGCAGGAATGCCCTTTGCACCCAGGCCTGTGATCTGCAAGGAGAATAAAACACAGGCTGAATAAAACACACACACCCCAGTGGCGGTCGGTGCCGTTTCAGATTAGGGAGGAATATATTTTATATTTATGAGCATGGCCTTATTTCTAATACAGCATATTGGATGACTGTCATTCATATTCCATTTGCCCAGCTCATTGCAACCAATAGGTTTAGGCTACTACATGATACAAAGTGTTTCCCTATACCTATCATGAGGTTACTACAACCTAGCTAGTATATAAAAGTATGAAAATGTATGCACTCACTACTGTAAGTCACTCTGGATAAGAGTGTCGCTAAATAACAGAAAAGGTTTGTAACACAGGTCGAGAGACAAATTGGAGTAATCAAGGTTACAAACAGTGACACATTCAATACTGCCTTGCACCCTCTGCATCTAGCTGATCTAGGTTGTAATCATAAGTTCAAAAAGTTGCAAACAAGAGATTCTATTGGACAAAATAGCTAGGTTTATCCCGGTTTCGTTCTGTTTGCTTCCGTTTAAGAATCATCACTTTGCTCGTTGTTTAATTCCTTCTCGCATCTACGCACTCTTCTCCTCTCCCCTTTTCCCTTCCTTTGTGGCCTTTAGTGCACCTTCATACCATAACCGCTACACACAGCCAACATCGTTGTCACCATATTAGCTAACGTCAGTCAACATAGCTACTAGAACAAATGTATTAGTAAACCCGCTACAATCACGCTGTACAGTGTACAGCAAGCAGTTACACTGGTGGGTCCCTGGTGGCAATATACCAGTGTTCCAGTGTTGGATAGCCTTAGCTAGCTAGCTAACACAAATAGCATACCTCTCTGTTTGAGCCAGATGTTTGAGTAGTCTAAATTAGGTAAGTGAAAGTGAAAAATTACAATGAAATATGCCTACAACAGCTCTCTCTCTCCCTCTTTTTCTCTCTGATGCTTCTCAATTTTTAAAGAAATTAATTTGTTAAAAACTGTTCAATTATAGTCTTTCTCTCTCTTTGAGTCAACTACTTCCCACATTTCATGCACTGCAGTGCTAGCTAGATGTAGCTTATGCTTTCAGTACTAGATTCATTCTCTGATCCTTTGACTGGGTGGACAACATGTCAGTTCTTGCTGCAAGAACTCTGATATGTTGGAGGTCCTCTGGAAGTCGTCATAATTATGAAAGGGGGTGTGAACCATGAGCCTCCTAGGTTTTGTATTGAAGTCAATGTACTCAGAGGGGATGGAAAATAGCTGTCCTCTGGCTACACCATGGTGCTACCACAGAGAGCTGTTCAGGCTACTGCAGACCATTACAAAACAGTGTTTTAATCAGTTATTTGGTCAAATGTGAATACATTCAGTATAGTTTTATCTAAAAAGGAGAACTTTTTGAATGTTTCACTTTTTTTTTTCTTCTGAAATTTACTGCATAGGATGGTCCTCCCCTTCCTCCTCCGAGGAGCCTCCACTGACACACACACACGTACCCTAAAGACACATCCTGCCTGCGGTTGCTTGGCCATGTCTGCCTCATCCATTCCCTTACAGGCTGAGGTCACGTACAGGTCTGAATAGTCTCTACCCCCGAAACAACATGATGTTGTCTTATCCACCGGTAGCTTCACTGTCTGCAAACGCACCCCTGAGAAGAGGGGGAGGGAAGATGGAGAGGGAGAAATGAGAGAGGGAGGCAGCAGAGGGAGAGAAGAGGGGGAGGGAAGATGGAGAGGGAGAAATGAGAGAGGGAGGCGGCAGAGGGAGAGAAGAGGGGGAGGGAAGATGGAGAGGGAGAAATGAGAGAGGGAGGCAGCAGAGGGAGAGAAAAGGGGGGGGGATTGGTGGTTTTTACCTTCATATTACAATATACTGTAACTGTTACGCTCTGACACATATAGGCAGGTACACACACACCTGTCTGTGGGTCAATCTGAATCACTCTGCCTCCACTGTAGCAGGCGACCCAGAGTCTACCGTCTGCGTCAATACACATGCCATCAGGAATCCCCTCCCCCTCGTCCATCTTATACACCATCCGCCGGTTACCTACACACACACACGGCTGTCGATGTAGTACAAGGTTTATGTGTGTGTGTGTGTGTGTGTGTGTGTGTCCCTCACTGATACTCCCGGTGTTGATGTCATAGTTGAAAGCGTCCACAGTGTAGGTGAGGCTGTCTATGTAGTAGAAGGTTTTGTGGTCCAGAGACCAGTCCAGACCGTTTGAGATGTCCACCTGGTCAAATAATAAAAACAGCAACATAAAGGATCGCTTCAGTCTCTACTCATCTAATACCTTATAGGATTAGTCTTTGCTACTGTTTATCTCACACTAACACTTAACTGTTTATGCTAGAAACGATCATTGAGAACATTCCACTTCCACCCTTATGTGTCACCTGATTGAAATGTTTGACTACAATGTGGTCCTTGTTCAGGGAGAACAGAGAACCCTGCTTCAGCTCTAGAACTGTAGGACGTTCCTCTATCGCCATGGTACCTGACAGAACACAGTTAACAGAACATTTACATGGAACACAAAACAGATGTGGTAGAAGAGAGGTTGATGGATTAATGGATTGTCAAATTAATTGATCTATCAATCTCTACCTGCAAAGAGGCGTCCAGCAGGGTCCACCTTGCCGTCATTAAAGCGGTTGTTGGGTTTGTCTTCATCGATGACAGCGATGGTGGAGATGGACTTAGACTCCCAGTCCAGCGCTCCAAAACTCCGTCCCTCTCCGATCACATAGCCTCCAGACCGCCGGGGGACCGCACAGCCCACAAACTTCTCTGGGGGGAGGAGTGGGGATTGGTGAGGAGGGGAACAGGGAGAGGGAGAGGGGGAGTTGGAAACAGGGAGGGTGGGGATTGGAGGAAGAGAAGAGAGGGAAAAGGTGAGGAGGGGAGCAGGGAGAGGGACGGGGGGAGTTGGAAACAGGGAGGGGTGGGGATTGGAGGAAGAGAAGAGAGGGAAAAGGTGAGGAGGGGAGCAGGGAAGGGACGGGGAGTTGGAAACAGGGAGGGGGGGATTGGAGGAAGAGAAGAGGGAAAAGGTGAGAAAGGGAGCAGGGAGGGACGGGGGAGTTGGGGAGGAGTTGGAGGAAGAGAAAGAGGGAAAAGGTGAGGAGAGGGAGCAGGGAGAGGGACGGGGGAGTTGGAAACAGGGAGGAAAAAAGGTGAGGAGAGGGAGCAGGGAGAGGGACGGGGGAGTTGGAAACAGGAGGAGGAGGAAGAGAAGAGAGGGAAAAGGTGAGGAGAGGGAGCAGGGAGAGGGACGGGGGGAGTTGGAAACAGGGAGGATTGGAGGAAGAGAAGAGAGGGAAAAGGTGGGGAGGGGAGCAGGGAGAGGGATTTGGAAACAGGAGGAGGAGGAAGAGAAGGAGGGAAAAGGTGAGGAGAGGGAGCAGGGAGAGGGATGGGGGAGTTGGAAACAGGGAGGATTGGAGGAAGAGAAGAGAGGGAAAAGGTGAGGAGGGGAGCAGGGAGAGGGATGGGGGAGTTGGAAACAGGGAGGATTGGAGGAAGAGAAGAGAGGGTGAAAAGGTGAGGAGGGGGGGGAGCAGGGAGAGGGATGGGGGGAGTTGGAAACAGGGAGGATTGGAGGAAGAGAAGAGAGGGAAAAGGTGAGGAGAGGGAGCAGGGAGAGGGACGGGGGAGTTGGAAACAGGGAGGATTGGAGGAAGAGAAGAGAGGGAAAAGGTGAGGAGAGGGAGCAGGGAGAGGGACGGGGGGAGTTGGAAACAGGGAGGATTGGAGGAAGAGAAGAGAGGGAAAAGGTGAGGAGAGGGAGCAGGGAGAGGGACGGGGGGAGTTGGAAACAGGGAGGATTGGAGGAAGAGAAGAGAGGGAAAAGGTGAGGAGAGGGAGCAGGGAGAGGGACGGGGGAGTTGGAAACAGGGAGGATTGGTGGAAGAGAAGAGAGGGAAAAGGTGAGGAGAGGGAGCAGGGAGAGGGACGGGGGGAGTTGGAAACAGGGAGGATTGGTGGAAGAGAAGAGAGGGAAAAGGTGAGGAGAGGGAGCAGGGAGAGGGACGGGGGGGGGGGGGTTGGAAACAGGGAGGGTTGTAAAAATAAAAATACAGAACATGACAGGAGTATAAGGTGTGCTGTTGCTACCTCAGAGCCCAAACAACCCGGATGAAGAACAAACTGGATCTACAAAATAGAAGTTCAAGAAAAAGGATCTTTACTGAACCTTAGAGGTTAAGACACTTTTTCACCCAGGGTCACAGCTGCCTTTCTGATTGGTTTACCTGTGGCCACTGTCTCTTTCTGATTGGTTGCTGGGTTCCAGCGGTGGATCTTCTGTCCTGATATGTCCACAAAGAGTAGAGTTCCTTCTTTCTCCTCCCACACCGGCCCTTCTCCGATCTCACATCTCTCTTTCACCACACACTCCACCTTCACAGACATGACTAAAGCAATTTGACACACACACACACACACAGTAGCCAAGGGGCATCATGCACCCCAAGAATCTGAGTGTAATATTCGTAGTGTAAACATACTGAATTGTAATTGTATGCATTTTACCGCCGTATCATACTGCGCTATGATTGGTTAAGAACCACACAGGTGGTGAGGTCATCTTCGGATGATCATGGTTGGAGACACGTGAACATGCCAGTTATAGATAGTTAATAAAGAGCTGCGTTTAGAAATATCCTGCATGTTATTATTTTGTACGAAGCGCGCAAAACAAGACACCGAGGGGACACAAAGTACCCAAGGATGGCTGGGGGAGGTCCAGGTCTTTTACATCTACCACTAAAAGTAGATCACTTTTGCAACAAACAGTCAAATTGAAGTCTAAAACATCTGGTTTCCCATAAAACGCCCCCCAAGATAGTTACTCTTAATATACAATAATGTACAAAACATTAAGAACACCTGCTCTTTCTGCGACATAGACCAGGTGAATCCAGGTGAAAGTTATGATCCCTTGTTAAATTCACTTCAAATCAGTGTAGATGAAGGGGAGGAGAAATGTTAAATAATGATTTTTAAGCCTTGAGACACAGATTGTGTATTTGTGCCAGAGAGAGTGAATGGGCAAGACAAAAAATGTGCCTTTGAACAGGGTACTCTGCGAGTTATACACCGTAGCCTGCACAGCTGTTGAATTATCTCTTAGGCAGCGAGTGAACTTCTAATTCACTCACTCTCATTTCTATAAGTAACCCCCATATAAATGACTGCACTACACCGATTTGTTTAGAATTTTAGCCAACAGTTGGCTAGGATACTATAACTTGCAACTTTGTTTATGATTTCTCAGAAAATAACACATCGTACAGACACGGATACATTACCTGTTTTACACGCCGAAGTCGCCTGAAGAGCTTCTGAATCACGCGACAGCAAGTCTCTCCGCTCACAGACAGACAGCCAGCCATAGACAAATAAACAGACCATGTGACAGGGGTAGTCCCGCTCCCCCAGCAGTACCTCTTTCTCAACTGAAAACGTATTCCGTCAGCAAAAAAAGCGTCGTAAATTCGGACCATAAATTCTAATTTATACTAACATTTGACATGAACCCCCCCCAACACACACACACAGTAGGCCTGTAGTTACGGTATAGCTGTTGAATGTCGTCTATTCACTTTTATGCACATTTTCTGACCTGATGCTTTTACACAATAGCCTACATACAATATGCCCTGTTGATTGTTACAGAAAGCAACAGTAATTGAGTTTCTTGTTTTCTCCAGTGGCCTAATTCCCATAATGTTCTCTTTAGGACACCTTCCTGAGTACGTGTTCCTCTATCGTTTTGTAGCCCCTTTACAAAGGAATGCATTTATTCAATGATACAACATGAGACAATGGTCTGCAGTGTGTGAACAACACCAACATGGTTTCATTAATATGACAATCACATGATCTGGAGAGGAGAGTCAGTAACACAAGCAGCTTACCGCAGACAGTAAATGGGAGCAATCTGTGCTTCTCAATAGTCAAAAGTGGTGTCCCTACTTCTGTCACTTCCGTCATTTGAACAGATGTGAAAACACAGGATATACAAGATGAATACAATTCATTGAGAATTGAGATGATCTCACTGCAACTCTTGGCTAAAACAGACAGTCCAGAGGCACATTTCTTTCATGATTGGTACAGTATGGGAGTGCTGTTGATATCAGCTTGTCTAAGCTGTGTGTGTGTTGGAATGTCTTTCTTTCCCAAATCACTCCTTCCCCTCCAAACGTAGTTGAAGCAGGACATAGGCTGGAGCTGAGGTGAATGGTGGTTGACGGGTCACTTTTCAACAGCAACAGTTCTTAGTGCGTTTTTGATAGGGCTCACTTTTTTTGTCAGTGAGATATTTTGTGGTTTGAATAGGATTTCAGGGAGGTCACTTTTTGGCAGCAGTGGATCTGGCTCGGTTGAGTCTCTCCAGCAGGGCTCGGTCTGTGGTGGGAGAACAGCGGGACAGGACAGTGCTGATCTCTCCTTCACTCCTCCTCTCTATAGCTGCCTCGGCTGCCCCCTCCAGATCACTGACAAGGAGAGAGAAGGATAAAGAGAGAGAAGGATAAAGAGAGAGAGGAGTTTAGCTTCTACACACTGACACACACACACACACACACGCACACACACACACACACAAACAAACTCACCCTATGGCCAGGTGGGCTTTGACCTTTTGCTCTGGGGTCACCTTGGAAACATACTTTTTGGCCTCGTACTTATTGTGTTGTTTCACACACACCTCCACAAAGGGCTAAGAGAGAAAGAGAGAGGTTAGTTACGTAACTAAAGTTGTATAAAGGTTATAAATGACTGGTCAAGTAGCCTATTGGATGAATAACATTGTATAAAGGTTATATAAACAACATACTAGATAGCCGATGGGGGACTTCTTGCTCTTGGCAAATTTCTCCATCTCTTCCCAATCATCCTTCTCTGCCAGAGCGGTCAGCTTCAGCCACCAGTACCTGACCACAGTGACATCATCAATAAAGGACTCTACAGTGACGTCATCGAGAAGGGACTATACAGTGACGTCATCGAGAAGGGACTACACAGTGACGTCATCGAGAAGGGACTACACAGTGACGTCATCGAGAAGGGACTACACAGTGACGTCATCGAGAAGGGACTATACAGTGACGTCATCGAGAAGGGACGACAGAAGGGACTACACAGTGACGTCATCGAGAAGGGACTACAGTGACGTCACAGTGACGTCGTCATCGAGAAGGGACTACACAGTGACGTCATCGAGAAGGGACTACACAGTGACGTCATCGAGAAGGGACTATACAGTGACGTCATCGAGAAGGGACTACACAGTGACGTCATCGAGAAGGGACTATACAGTGACGTCATCGAGAAGGGACTACACAGTGACGTCATCGAGAAGGGACTACACAGTGACGTCATCGAGAAGGGACTATACAGTGACGTCATCGAGAAGGGACTACACAGTGACGTCATCGAGAAGGGACTATACAGTGACGTCATCGAGAAGGGACTACACAGTGACGGCAATGTGTCGTTTTATCTCATCTTGATTATTGTACAGTAATATGGTCAGGTGCTACAAGAAAGACCTAGCTAAGGGACTAATATAAATAACATGCATGCCAGTGACGTCATCTCATGATTGGAACAAGGAGAATATAAATAACTGCATAGTCTGTCTATAAGAGTTGAAAGACTGACTGCATAGTTGTTAAAAAAAAATAAGTTATGTCAAATTAGACCATGACAATGTGACGTCTCATCTATGATTAAGTGACGTGGTCTCATGATTATAGATTATAGTGTTGTCTATGACAGTTATAGTGTGGTCTCATGATTATAGTGTGGTCTCATGATTATAGTGTGGTCTCATCTCATGATTATAGTGTGGTCAGTTAATGTGGTCTCATGATTATAGTGTGGTCTCATGATTATAGTGTGGTCTACAATTATAGTGTGGTCTCAATTATAGTGTGGTCTCTGATTATAGCTGATTATAGTGTGGTCTGCATAGTGGTCTCAGATTATAGAGGGGTCTCATGATTATAGTGTGGTCTCATGATTATAGTGTGGTCTCATGATTATAGTGTGGTCTTCATTGTCTCATGATTATAGTGTGGTCTCAGCTAATATAATTATAGTAATTATAGTGTGGTGCCAGTGTCTCATGATTATAGTGTGGTCTCATGATTATAGTGTGGTCTCATGATTATAGTGTGGTCTCATGATTATAGCATAGTGTGGTCTCAAAAAAATATAGTTGATGTCATGATTATAGTGTGGTCTCATGATTATAGTGTTGTCTCATGATTATAGTGTGGTCTCATGATTATAGTGTTGTCTCATGATTATAGTGTGGTCTCATGATTATAGTGTGGTCTCATGATTATAGTGTGGTCTCATGATTATAGTGTGGTCTCATGATTATAGTGTGGTCTCATGATTATAGTGGTCTCATGATTATAGTGTGGTCTCATGATTATAGTGTGGTCTCATGATTATAGTGTGGTCTCATGATTATAGTGTGGTCTCATGATTATAGTGTGGTCTCATGATTATAGTGTGGTCTCATGATTATAGTGTGGTCTCATGATTATAGTGTGGTCTCATGATTATAGTGTGGTCTCATGATTATAGTGTGGTCTCATGATTATAGTGTGGTCTCATGATTATAGTGTGGTCTCATGATTATAGTGTTGTCTCATCGCTCTCTGGTTTTACACACAGCTCTGACACGTTCTTACCCCACCAGACATGCCACCAGGGGTCTTTTCACAGTCCGCAGGTCCAGAACAAATTCAAGGAAACGTACAGTATTATATAGAGCCATGATTGCATGAAACTCCCATCTCATATAAAACGCAAATGAACAGCAAACCTGCTTTTAAAAAACCAAGTAAAATAACAGCTCATGGCACAACGCCTCTCGCCCATGTGACCTACCTGTTGTGTGTATGTACTGACATGTATGTGTAACTGATACACACACACACACAGACAACATGTTAATGTTTTAAAATGTACACTACCGTTCAAAAGTTTGGGGTCACTTAAAAATGTCCTTTGTTTTGAAAGAAAATACATTTTTTTGTCCATTAAAATAACATCAAATTGATCAGAAATACAGTGTAGACATTGTTAATGTTGTAAATGACTATTGTAGCTGGAAACGGCAGAATTTTTTATGGAATATCTACATAGACGTACAGAGGCCCATTATCAGCAACCATCACACCTGTGTTCTAATGGCACGTTGTGTTAGCTAATCCAAGTTTATCATTTTAAAAGGCTTATTGATCATTAGAAAACCCTTTTCCAATTATGTTAGCACAGCTGAAAACTGTTGTTCTGATTAAAGAAGCAATAAAACTAACCTTCTTTAGACTAGTTGAGTATCTGGAGCATCAGCATTTGTGGGTTCGAGTACAGGCTCAAAATGGCCAGAAACAAAGAACGTTCTTCTGAAACTCGTCAGTCTATTCTTGTTCTGAGAAATGAAGGCTATTCAGTGCAAGAAATTGCCAAGAAACTGATGATCTCTTTCAACACTGTGTACTACTCCTTTCACAGAACAGCGCAAACTGGCTCCGCGTTGCAAAGAAAAAGCCATATCTCAGACTGGCCAATCAAAATAAAAGATTAAGATGGGCAAAAGAACACAGATACTGGACAGAGGAACTCTGCCTAGAAGGCCAGCATCCCGGAGTCGCTTCTTCAGTGTTGACGTTGAGACTGGTGTTTTGTGGATACTATTTAATGAAGCTGCCAGTAATGTATTTTTTGTTGTGTCGGACCCTAGTATGGGATCCTAATAAAATTAAATCGATAAGGTACTACACAGTGACGTCATCGATAAGGTACTACACAGTGACGTCATCGATAAGGTAGTACACAGTGACGTCATCGATAAGGTACTACACAGTGACGTCATCGATAAGGTACTACACAGTGACGTCATCGATAAGGTACTACACAGTGACGTGTTCAATATGCGACAACACAGTGACGTTATGCAGCGTTCAAAACAACTGGGAAATCACAACTGGGAAATCTATGACTTCCGAGCGTTCAAGACAACTGGGAAATCTATGACTTCCGAGCGTTCAAGACAACTGGGAAATCTATGACTTCCGAGCGTTCAAGACAACTGGGAACTCAGGGGGAAACAAGCTCCGAACCATTTTGAACGGTCATCCAACTCACAATTCCAAGACCTGAAGATCACTGACGTTATGATTTGACCTTGTTTTTTCCCCCCCAGAGTTCCCAGGTGTCTTGAAAGCAGCATAACACACAGCCCTTACCTTTTGTCTGGCACCCTGAAGTCCCTGTAGAGCTGCTCAGCCTGCTTTTGGAAGTTGGAGGTGAGGAGGGCATGCAGAGTCTCCTGGAGAGACAGGCCCAGCAGAGCCTCTCCCTTCTCCTCATCCAGACGCCTCTGGAAACGTAGCAGCTTCATCTCCTCCTCTGTCGCCTGGGGCAGGCAGGGGGGAGAGAGAGAGACAGAGACAGACAGAGAGAGAGAGACAGAGAGAGCGAGAGACAGAGACAGACAGAGAGCACTATAATAATGAGACAACATTTTGAGAACATTGTCATGATCTAATTTACATGTTCATTTTTGGTCGAAAGTGCTAATGCTGTTCAGAGCCTGGTGAGATCAAATCTGCACTTAAAACTGTCTGGGTCTCACCTTGGCTGCAAACTCGTTCTTGGCCTTGTTGTACTCATCTACAGCACTCTGCAGCAGAGACAGGCGAGCCTCCAGCTTCTTCTCCTTGTAACTGGCCTTGACATAGAAGTTACCCAGCTCCTGATGGTCATCGTCTTGGTTGAACAGATCCTTCAGTGTGTCCTGTTCCTGGTGCTTACAGAACTAACACACACACACAGATTAAACCACATTGTGTGCGTGTGTAACTGTGTGTAGAGTCTTGAGTTGTGTGTGTGTCTGTGACTATACCTGCCGGTAGAGGCTCAGAGCTACCGGTTGGTTTCTGAGCGTCATGAAGAAGTCTCCTCTGTTCATCTCGTTCTTCAGGTATGTCACCACCGTGTAAACCAGGTCTGTGTCTCCACTCTCTATAGCTTTACTCAGGGCCAGTTGACTCCTCTTCATCTTCAGTAGAAGGGGGACCTGCTCCCCAGAACGAGGCTCAAACTCCAACAACTAGACCCAGAGAGAGGCACAAATAATTGGAAGGAGACAGGGAGAGAGAAAGAGGAGACAGGGTGGTGACAGAGAGAAAGAGGAGACAGGGTGGTGACAGAGAGAAAGAGGAGACAGGGTGGTGACAGAGGGAGAGAGAGGAGACAGGGTGGTGGGAGAGAGAAGAGACAGGGTGGTGGGAGAGAGAAAGAGGAGACAGGGTGGTGACAGAGAAAGAGGAGACAGGATGGTGACAGAGAGAAAGAGGAGACAGGATGGTGACAGAGGGAAAGAGGAGACAGGGTGGTGACAGAGGGAAAGAGGAGACAGGGTGGTGACAGAGGGAGAGAGAGGAGACAGGGTGGTGACAGAGGGAAAGAGAGGAGACAGGGTGGTGACAGAGGGAAAGAGAGGAGACAGGGTGGTGACAGAGGGAAAGAGAGGAGACAGGGTGGTGACAGAGGGAGAGAGGAGACAGGGTGGTGACAGAGGGAAAGAGAGAGACAGGGTGGTGACAGAGGGAGAGAGGAGACAGGGTGGTGAAAGAGGAGACAGGGTGGTGACAGAGGGAGAGAGGAGACAGGGTGGTGACAGAGGGAGAGAGAGGAGACAGGGTGGTGACAGAGGGAGAGAGAGGGAGACAGGGTGGTGACAGAGGGAGAGAGGAGACAGGGTGGTGACAGAGGGAGAGAGAGGAGACAGGGTGGTGACAGAGGGAGAGAGGAGACAGGGTGGTGACAGAGGGAGAGAGAGGAGACAGGGTGGTGACAGAGAGAAAGAGGAGACAGGGTGGTGACAGAGGGAGAGGAGACAGGGTGGTGACAGGGTGGTGAGACAGGGTGGTGACAGAGGAGAGGAGACAGGGTGGTGACAGAGAGGAGAGAGAGGAGACAGGGTGGTGGGAGAGAGAGAGAAGAGACAGGGTGGTGGGAGAGGAAAGAGAGACAGGGTGGTGGGAGAGGGAGAGAGAGACAGGGTGGTGGGAGAGGGAGAGAAGAGACAGGGTGGTGGGAGAGAGAGAGAGGAGAGGGTGGTGGGAGAGAGAGAGGAGACAGGGTGGTGGGAGAGAGAGAGAAGAGACAGGGTGGTGGGAGAGAGAGAGAAGAGAGACAGGGTGGTGGGAGAGAGAGAAGAGACAGGGTGGTGGGAGAGAGAGAGAAGAGACAGGGTGGTGGGAGAGAGAGAGAAGAGACAGGGTGGTGGGAGAGAGAGAGAAGAGACAGGGTGGTGGGAGAGAGAGAGAAGAGACAGGGTGGTGGGAGAGAGAGAGAAGAGACAGGGTGGTGGGAGAGAGAGAGAGAGAGACAGGGTGGTGGGAGAGAGAGAGAGAGAGACAGGGTGGTGGGAGAGAGAAGAGACAGGGTGGTGGGAGAGAGAAGAGAGACAGGGTGGTGGGAGAGAGAAAGAGGAGACAGGGTGGTGGGAGAGAGAGAAAGAGACAGGGTGGTGGGAGAGAGAAAGAGACAGGGTGGTGGGAGAGAGAAAGAGGAGACAGGGTGGTGGGAGAGAGAAAGAGGAGACAGGGTGGTGGGAGAGAGAAAGAGGAGACAGGGTGGTGGGAGAGAGAAAGAGGAGACAGGGTGGTGGGAGAGAGAAAGAGGAGACAGGGTGGTGGGAGAGAGAAAGAGGAGACAGGGTGGTGACAGAGAGAAAGAGGAGACAGGGTGGTGACAGAGAGAAAGAGGAGACAGGGTGGTGGGAGAGAGAAAGAGAGACAGGGTGGTGGGAGAGAGAGAGAAGAGACAGGGTGGTGGGAGAGAGAGAGAGACAGGGTGGTGGGAGAGAGAGAGAAGAGACAGGGTGGTGGGAGAGAGAGAGAAGAGACAGGGTGGTGGGAGAGAGAGAGAAGAGACAGGGTGGTGGGAGAGAGAAAGAGGAGACAGGGTGGTGGGAGAGAGAAAGAGGAGACAGGGTGGTGGGAGAGAGAAAGAGAGGAGACAGGGTGGTGGGAGAGAGAAAGAGAGGAGACAGGGTGGTGGGAGAGAGAAAGAGAGAGAGAGACAGGGTGGTGGGAGAGAGAAAAGAGGAGACAGGGTGGTGGGAGAGAGAAAGAGGAGACAGGGTGGTGGGAGAGAGAGGAGACAGGGTGGTGGGAGAGAGAAAGAGGAGACAGGGTGGTGGGAGAGAGAAAGGGAGACAGGGTGGTGGGAGAGAGAAAGAGAGGAGACAGGGTGGTGGGAGAGAGAAAGAGGAGACAGGGTGGTGGGAGACAGGGTGGTGGGAGAGGGAAAAGAGAGGAGACAGGGTGGTGGGAGAGGAAAGAGGAGACAGGGTGGTGGGAGAGAGAAAGAGAGGAGACAGGGTGGTGGGAGAGAGAAGAGAGACAGGGTGGTGGGAGAGAGAGAGAAGAGACAGGGTGGTGGGAGAGAGAAAGAGAGACAGGGTGGTGGGAGAGAGAAAGAGACAGGGTGGTGGGAGACAGGGTGGTGGGAGAGAGAAAGAGGAGACAGGGTGGTGGGAGAGAGAAAGAGGAGAGACAGGGTGGTGGGAGAGAGAAAGAGAGGAGACAGGGTGGTGGGAGAGAGAAAGAGGAGACAGGGTGGTGGGAGAGAGAAAGAGGAGACAGGGTGGTGGGAGAGAGAAAGAGGAGACAGGGTGGTGGGAGAGAGAAAGAGGAGACAGGGTGGTGGGAGAGAGAAAGAGAGGAGACAGGGTGGTGGGAGAGAGAAAGAGAGGAGACAGGGTGGTGGGAGAGGGAAAGAGAGGAGACAGGGTGGTGGGAGAGGGAAAGGGTGGTGGGAGAGGAGACAGGGTGGTGGGAGAGGGAAAGAGAGGAGACAGGGTGGTGGGAGAGGGAAAGAGAGGAGACAGGGTGGTGGGAGAGGGAAAGAGAGGAGACAGGGTGGTGGGAGAGGGAAAGAGAGGAGACAGGGTGGTGGGAGAGGGAAAGAGAGGAGACAGGGTGGTGGGAGAGGGAGAGAGGAGACAGGGTGGTGGGAGAGAGAAAGATGAGACAGGGTGGTGGGAGAGAGAAAGAGGAGACAGGGTGGTGGGAGAGAGAAAGAGGAGACAGGGTGGTGGGAGAGAGAAAGAGGAGACAGGGTGGTGACAGAGGGAGAGAGAGGAGACAGGGTGGTGGGAGAGGGAGAGAGGAGACAGGGTGGTGGGAGAGGGAAAGAGGAGACAGGGTGGTGACAGAGGGAGAGAGAGGAGACAGGGTGGTGGGAGAGGGAGAGAGAGGAGACAGGGTGGTGACAGAGGGAGAGAGAGGAGACAGGGTGGTGACAGAGGGAGAGAGAGGAGACAGGGTGGTGACAGAGGGAGAGAGAGGAGACAGGGTGGTGACAGAGGGAGAGAGAGGAGACAGGGTGGTGACAGAGGGAGAGAGAGGAGACAGGGTGGTGACAGAGGGAGAGAGAGGAGACAGGGTGGTGACAGAGGGAAAGAGAGGAGAGGGGAAGAGTATTGTCAAGGTAACATTCCCAATGATAAACCTCTGTGAACATGTTCAATCCATCCAAATGACGTCTTTTGGATTGCCTCTTTAATCACTCTCTCTTGTGTTGGAGGCCCGTGAGGCTAGAATGTGGCTGTCCCTTGATAGTCAGTTCAGGCCTGCTGGTGTGTGTGTGTGTGTGTAGTACCTTGATGGCCAGTTCCGTCCTGCCACACTCATATGCTCTGGCAGCGATCTCAGAGTAGGAGATTCCTGCTGCCTCGCCCAGCTTCACACTGACAGCATGTGCTATGGACTCATCAGGCTCTTCTTTCTGCTGGACCTGAGACAGACAGACACACGTTTTATTTCAATCTCAAGAGACACAGTCCCAGGAAAAACTATCTGCTATCTTTCATGTGGACTTGATTGTGTTTTGGATCATTGTCTTTCTGCATGACCCAGCTGTGCTTCAGCTTCAGCTAACAGACGGATGGCCTGACATTCTCTTGTAGAATTCTCTGATACAGAGCAGAATACATGATTCCTTCTATTAAGGCAAGTCGTCCAGGTCTGGAGGCAGCAAAGCATCCCCAAACCATCCCACTACCACCACCACACATGAGGTTCTTACTGTGGAATGCAGTGTTTGGTTTTCACCAGACATAATGGGACCCATGTCGTCCAAAAAGTTGACTCAAGTTTGACAAAAAAGCACCTGGATGATCATCAAGACTCTTGGAAGAATGTTCTATGGACAGATGAGTCAAAAGTATCACATTTTGGTCAAAGTTCAGACCTAATCCCAAATGAGATGTGGCAGAACTTGAAACAAGCAGTTAATGCTTAAAAACCCACAAATGTTACTGAGTTACAGCAGTTCTGTATGGAAGAGTGGGACAAAATTCCTCCACAGCGGTGTGAGAGATATATCAACAACTACAGGAAGTGTTTGGTTGGAGTCATTGCAGCTAAAGGTGGCACAACCAGTTATTGCGTGTAAGGGGGCAATTACTTTTTCACACAGGAGCATTGGGTGTTACGTAACTTTGTTTATGAACAATGTCATTGTGTTATTTGTGAACTCAGGTTCCCTTTGTCTAATATTAGGTTTTGGTTGAAGATCTGATAAGATTCAGTATTAAAAATATGCAAAAGTGGAGAACATTTTAATGGGGCAAATCCTTTTTCACAGCACTGTACCTGTTAGAACATGTTAAGAACATACATGCAGTAAAATGACCCCCTCCGCCTCACCTTGCAGCAGGCCCAGTGTTTGAGAACTCTGCTGACTCCCTGGTACTCTGGTGTCTTCAGATAGCGACAGATCTCAATGGCCAGGGGATACAGCTTACGGTACACCAACCTGTTTAACATGCGTGTACAGAGAGTAAACACACACACACACACACACTGTGTAAACACACACCCACACACACACACCTGGGGTGTTACCTGTCAATGAGGACCTGAACAGTCATCTGTTTGTACTGTGTGTGTGTGAGGGGGATCCCCACAGTGTACTCTCGGACAGAGTTGAGAACTTTCAGGTCTCGACACATACTGACAAACGCCTCTGGTGGGTAGTTACTGAGAAAACACTTCCCAAAGGACGCAGCCTAGAGGGAGGGAGAGAAGGTGAGGGAGGGAGAGAGGTTGAGGGAGGGAGAGAGGTTGAGGGAGGGAGAGAGGGAGGGTGAGGGAGGGAGAGAGGTTGAGGGAGGGAGAGAAGGTGAGGGAGGGAGAGAAGGTGAGGGAGGGAGAGAGGTTGAGGGAGGGAGAGAGGTTGAGGGAGGGAGAGAGGTTGAGGGAGGGAGAGAGGTTGAGGGAGGGAGAGAGGTTGAGGGAGGGAGAGGGTTGAGGGAGAGGAGGAGGGTTGAGGGAGGTTGAGGGAGGGAGAGGGTTGAGGGAGGGAGAGAGGTTGAGGGAGGGAGAGAAGGTGAGGGAGGGAGAGAAGGTGAGGGAGGGAGAGAGGGAGGGAGAGGGAGGGAGGGAGAGGGGTGAGGGAGGGAGAGAGGGTGAGGGAGGGAGAGAGAGGGAGGGAGGGAGAGGGAGGGAGAGAGGGAGGGAGGGAGGGAGAGAGGGAGGAATAGAGTGGGGGAGAAAAACATGAATATATCTGTGGACTGACACATTTTGATCTTCAACTTAACATGCAGGAATAGATGAGAAAGAGAGAGAAGACATAGGGAGAGAGAGAAAGAGAGCAAAGTAGAGGTAGAGAGAGATAGTGTGTGTCTTACCCTGAGCAGTGTTTTCTGGGTCTCTGGTTCATGTTCATACCCAGCAGCCTCCACACACTGTCTCACCGCTTCCCCCAATACACTCTGTTCCTTAATCTCTCTCAGGTACTCATCTGCCTTCTGGCTGGACTTCTACACACACACACAAAACAATATCCTCCAGTACATGTATCCAGTAAAGTGAAAAGCTGTTAGTCACAGGGCCAGACAGACACGTACCTCCCAGACACAGACCTCCCAGACAGACACAAACAGACCTCCCAGACAGACACAAACAGACCTCCCAGACAGACACAAACAGACCTCCCAGACACAGACACGTACAGACCTCCCAGACACGTACAGACCTCCCAGACACAGACACGTACCTCCCAGACACAGACACGTACCTCCCAGACACAGACACGTACCTCCCAGACACAGACACGTACCTCCCAGACACAGACACGTACCTCCCAGACACAGACACGTACCTCCCAGACACAGACACGTACCTCCCAGACACAGACACGTACCTCCCAGACACAGACACGTACCTCCCAGACACAGACACGTACCTCCCAGACACAGACACGTACCTCCCAGACACAGACACGTACCTCGTACTCCTTGTGTGCCTCCAGTAGTAAAGCTCCAGGAGCCATGGAGGCGATTTTAAAGATGTCCTGGCAGGCCGAGGGCACCTCCTGTAGCAGCTCATGCCTGGACCCTCCTACGATCCTCACTCCATCCAGCTCTGCTACACACACACTCTCCTCATCCAGAGGGTATCTAAACACTGGTTAAGGCTCCATGAGAGGGCACACATTTGGATCAGTGGCAGATTTGTATTATGCTTGTGTTGATATTTGTGAGCAGAATTGCCATATTGCTAATTGTACCTTTACCAGTAACAAACCAACAGGAACAAGCTAGCTGAGCTAACAGGACCAAGCTAGCTGAGCGAACAGGACCAAGCTAGCTGAGCTAACAGGAACAAGCTAGCTGAGCAAACAGGACCAAGCTAGCTGAGCAAACAGGACCAAGCTAGCTGAGCTAACAGGACCAAGCTAGCTGAGCAAACAGGAACAAGCTAGCTGAGCAAACAGGAACAAGCTAGCTGAGCAAACAGGAACAAGCTAGCTGAGCTAACAGGAACAAGCTAGCTGAGCTAACAGGAACAAGCTAGCTGAGCTAACAGGAACAAGCTAGCTGAGCTAACAGGAACAACAATAACTGCTGTGAGCTGAAGGATACTGGATGGTGTCTGTACACTCTCCGGCCACCAGTAGGAGCCTGTCCCACATGATGACCACAGAAGGCTGCTGGCTCTTTGGCCTTCTGCACCAGACCATCTGTTTAGGCGGGGTCCTCACCTTGGTGTCCACCTCACTCAGCTTGTCCTGGGGAACAAACAACAGTCAGTAGCTGACTGCCATAATACACATCTACATTAGACATGTCTGATATACAGGGCCGTGGCCTCTACTGACTATAGAACTTGACCAGGAAAAAAAACTCTTGGCCCAAAATGGTCAGCGCTCCACACACCAGAGCTATTTACACTCTACGGCTGCCTGGCAACCTAGAAGCTGTGATAAGACTGGGAATGCCTGGATGGGTTGAGGTCACAATTTGCAGACTTGTTTACGTGTTGCTGTGCGTTTTGTTGCCAACCTTACTTTGCTACCTGACAACTTTACGGTTTTACTTTTTAATTACCGTTTATATTTTGGGTTTTTCCCTCAACTTATTTTTTTTCCAATTGCAGTCGCTGTACTCATAATATACAGGAGAACGATCGCCTTACGGCGAGGATAGCTGTGCTGCAAGCCCAGCTTCAGACGCAATCGTTAGGCAAGGGTAATTTCAGTGTAGGAAAGGATGAAACAGCGTCTGTACCACCAGTAAGTACAGATAGTAACGTTAGTATAAATCCCCTCGCACGTTCCTCGCAGCCGGACAACTTTCTCACGGTTTCTGGAGGGAAATGCTGTAGGAATGCTCAACCGGTGTAGCTCATTCAGCCGACAGAAACTTTCAACCGGTTTTCCCCATTAAGCAGCGAGTCGGAGTCAGAGGCCGAGTCTTCTCTTGTCTCTACTCCACCTGTTACGGGGTCTGAGACGCCAAAGCTTCCCACCATTAGCTCTGACAAATTGAAAACTCTAGTCATTGGCGACTCCATTACCCGCAGTATTAGACTTAACGAATCATCCAGCGATCATACACTGTTTACCAGGGGGCAGGGCTACCGACGTTAAGGCTAATCTGAAGATGGTGCTGGCTAAAGCTAAAACTGGCAAGTATAGAGATATTGTTATCCACGTTGGCACCAACAATGTTAGGATGAAACAGTCAGAGAACACCAAGCGCAACACATCTTTCTGATTTACACGCTGAAGCTGTGCCGGCATCGAGTAATTGTCTCTGGCCCCCTCCCAGGTAGGGGGAGTGATGAGCTCTACAGCAGTCTCACAACTCAATCGCTGGTTGAAAACTGTTTTCTGCCCCTCCCAAAAGATAGAATTTGTAGATAATTGGCCCTCTTTCTGGGACTCACCCACAAACAGGACCAAGCCTGACCTGCTGAGGAGTGACGGACCCTATCCTAGCTGGAGGGGTGCTCTTATCTTATCTACCAACATAGACAGGGCTCTAACTCCTCTAGCTCCACAATGAAATAGGGTGCAGGCCAGGCAGCAGGCTGTTAGCCAGCCTGCCAGCATAGTGGAGTCTGCCACCAGCACAGTCAGCGTAGTCAGCTCAGCTATCCCCATTGAGACCGTGTCTGTGCCTCGACCTAGGTTGGGCAAAACTAAACATGGCTGTGTTCGCCTTAGCAATCTCACTAGGATAAAGACCTCCTCCATTCCTGTCATTATTGAAAGAGATCATGATACCTCACATCTCAAAATAGTGCTACTTAATGTTAGATCCCTTACTTCAAAGGCAATTATAGTCAATGAACTAATCACTGATCATAATCTTGATGTGATTGGCCTGACTGAAACATGGCTTATGCCTGATGAATTTACTGTGTTTAAATGAGGCCTCACCTCCTGGCTACACTAGTGACCATATCCCCCGTGCATCCCGCAAAGGTGGAGGTGTTGCTAACATGTACGATAGCAAATTTAAATTTACAAAAAAAATATATATATATGTTTTCGTCTTTTGAGCTTCTAGTCATGAAATCTATGCAGCCTACTCAATCACTTTTTATAGCTACTGTTTACAGGCCTCCTGGGCCATATACAGCGATCCTCATTGAGTTCCTTGAATTCCTATCGGACCTTGTAGTCATAGCAGATAATATTCTAATTTTTGGTGACTTTAATATTCACATGGAAAAGTCCACAGACCCACTCCAAAAGGCTTTCGGAGCCATCATCGACTCAGTGGGTTTTGTCCAACATGTCTCTGGACCTACTCACTGTCACAGTCATACTCTGGACCTAGTTTTGTCCTATGGAATAAATGTTGTGGATCTTAATGTTTTTCCTCATAATCCTGGACTATCGGACCATCATTTTATTACGTTTGCAATTGCAACAAATAATCTGCTCCGACCCCAACCAAGGAACATCAAAAGTTGTGCTATAAATTCACAGACAACACAAAGATTCCTTGATGTCCTTCCAGACTCCCTCTGTCTACCCAAGGACGCCAGAGGACAACAATCAGTTAACCACCTAACTGAGGAACTCAATTTAACCTTGCGCAATACCCTAGATGCAGTTGCAACCCTAAAAACATTTCTCATAAGAAACTAGCTCCCTGGTATACTGAAAATATCATACTGGATACTGGACCCTATTCCAACTAAACTACTGAAAGAGCTGCTTCCTGTGCTTGGCTCTCCTATGTTGAACATAATAAACGGCTCTCTATCCACCGGATGTGTACCAAACTCAATAAAAGTGGCAGTAATAAAGCCTCTCTTGAAAAAGCCAAACATTGACCCAGAAAATATTTTTTTAAACTATATCGAATCTTCCATTCCTCTCAAAAATGTTAGAAAAGGCTGTTGCGCAGCAACTCACTGCCTTCCTGAAAACAAACAATGTATACAAAATGCTTCAGTCTGGTTTTAGACCCCATCATAGCACTGAGACTGCACTTGTGAAGGTGGTAAATGACCTTTTAATGGCATCAGACCGAGGCTCTGCATCTGTCCTCGTGCTCCTAGACCTTAGTGCTGTTTTTGATGCCATCGATCACCACATTCTTTTGGAGAGATTGGAAACCCAATTTGGTCTACACGGACAAGTTCTGGCCTGGTTTAGATCTTATCTGTCGGAAAGATATCAGTTTGTCTCTGTGAATGGTTTGTCCTCTGACAAATCAACTGTAAATGTCGGTGTTCCTCAAGGTTCCGTTTTAGGACCACTATTGTTTTCACTATATATTTTACCTCTTGGGGATGTCATTCGAAAACATAATGTTAACTTTCACTGCTATGCGGATGACACACAGCTGTACATTTCAATGAAACATGGTGAAGCCCCAAAATTGCCCTCGCTAGAAGCATGCAATACACCTGCATTGCTTGCTGTTTGGGGTTTTAGGCTGGGTTTCTGTACAGCACTTTGAGATATCAGCTGATGTACGAAGGGCTATATAAATAAATTTGATTTGAGGACCACTGGTGTGTATAGACAGTAGATAATACATGGATAATAGTGGAAGCTAGCCACATCATGGAGCCATACAGTATGAGGGATAGTAATCCATGTTACCTTGAGGTTGGCTGAGCCCATCCACAGGTGTCCTGAGTCTGTGAACAGAGCCAGGTACTTATAGCTGAATGACACAGTCATGTTCACGATGCTACAGGCCTGTGGAGAGAGGCCTGGAGGGGTCTGGAACACACACACACACACGGTTAGAGGTGAGAGAGAAAGGATGATTAGACACAGTAATGAATAAGTTGTTTGTGTTTGTCTCACCACAGGGGTGCAGGATGTGTTGTCCAGTATGTAGATGTCAGCTCCGTTGGCCAGCAGCACTTTGGTCTGTCTGTCCTGAGTGAGCACTGCCCAGCAGGAGGGTGCCCCCTGGAGGCCTGGAGGAACAACACACCAATTAATCAATTAAATAGTGACAAATGTCTCTATTCATTTGGAATTGAGGACTGACAGGATTTCACATACACACATGTACACACACCTGGGACTTCCGGGAGTCTCCTCAGCTTCAGGTCGTCAATGTTCGTGGCCAGGGTGAAGCGTGAGGCTCCCGTTACTATGGCGACACCAGTTCCATAGGGTGAGTGGAACACCTTGGCTTCCAGCACCTGGTTTTGAACCACCTCCTGTCAAAGACACACACACACGTCAGGTGGATGATCATGTTTTTATCATGTTTATTTGTGTTATGTGTGCTCACATTGCCCATGCTGAAGTGTCTTTTGAAGGCACCAAACAGGTCGTAGATGAGGACAGTGCCATCCTCCTGGATACACAGCAGGTCATCACACACTGTCCAACCCAGCTGTCTCACTGGGCCACTCTTCCACTGGAGAAACAAGAGGGACGGAGGAGAGGGACAGACAGAGAAAGAGTGAATAAGTGTGTCTGAGTGTGTGTGTGTGTAGGAGTGTGTGTGTGTGTGTACCGGGAAGCTGGCCATGTTCGCGCCTGAGGAGGAATAGATCTCCAGCTGGGGCCGTGCGCTGGAGGAAGGCCTCTGTGGCTGCCTTAGGAGAGCTGAGAGAGATAGATGGAGGGAGGGATAGAGAAATGGAGAGAGAGAGAGATGGAGGGATAGAGAGAGAAACATTAGCTATGTGGTTAGAATACACGTTGTAGATTATAAATATTTTGCAACAATGCGAGTTTCTCCAAATTGTGCAAGTGATTCTCTCTGCTCCATCATATCGGTATGTGTGTGTGTGTGTGTACTCACCGATCGGTCCCCCGTATGGGGCTGCTGCCACCAGACATTCCTTGAGCCCATCTCTCAAGCTCCATCCCATCTCATACAGCTCGATCTTCCTGTAGACACACACACACACACACACACACACACACACACACACACACACACACACACACACACACACACACACACACACACACACACACACACAATATTAATGACAGTTGTCACATGATATGCTATAGATGGCTAGCTAGGGAAGCCCACATTATTGCAGTGCATTAGCTAATAATATTGAATGTTACTTTGTTTTTATTGAGCAAAGCATTACGGCAAGTAGCAAGGAAGGAAGATGGCTTTAGTGCCAGCCTGACAGAGTTGTCATTTCTTGGTATCTAGCTAGCGAACGTTAGCATTTTGCAAAGATTCTGGTCATGTGAGCAAACTAACACAAGCTAGCTAAAATCTGTTTACCTGTAAAACGCTTCCCCGAGCGGATTCCAGTTTGCAGTTATAAATGCCATCCTTCACCCCGTAAATTATAACCCTGGCATAAGGTGTGTATTTGTTATTGTTTAGATTCGCCTGTCATCTGACGTTTGGTCGAGAGCAAACAAATTTTCTTCTTCTCTTTACGACGGCGGAGGAAACCCGTTCATTACCGCCAGTAACTGGTTGGAAACTGCAGTTTGTGTTTAGCCACTGTTAGAACAATTATACAGATATTTCATCGGATGTATAAATGTGAAGCATCCGGTTGGCGTTTCCACTCACTACCAAATATGGTAGTGAGTAGGAAGCCAGTGTCCGACAGTGGGAGAAGCTGGAACGAGATGGATTTTGGCCGAAATTCTGCAAGTTTTCTCATCGATGAAACATTTGATCGCAATACAGTGTTCTGTTCTCAAAACTATAATCTGTTACGAACAGACTTTACCCTTTGCTAAAGTTGAGAAAAAAATGGCATTGTTTAAAAGGAGTGCAAAGGCGAATTTAGTTCCCTAACGTAAATATGCAAATGTATGCTACACGCGCCAATAGGATCTCGCTAGGTCGTGCTTGGCTCTGCCCATCTCCTTGCTTGTTCTGCCCACTATGACTCATTTGTTCCCATTTGTAACGTCGAATGGTGGTCAATCTTTGGTTTAGCTCTTAATTTGGTAGGCGAAGCAAAAATCCAAACTCTAAACCAGTGGTCTGGTCGATCTTCAAGGCATTCCTAGTATATCATGAAACATTTCTGTAGAGAAGCCAATGATGACGGCTTGCGCTCATTTTTTAAAACGTGTTGTGCTGTTGGCGGTAGGTGCACTTCATTCAGAAGCCCTGCGCACCGGGTGGGCAAAGTGGTCCAATGTTTTAAACATTTAATGAAAAGACAAACTTCGCCTACCCGAGTTCTGTGGCTTAACCGAGTGTGCCTACTGTGCTGGCCAATCGGATAGCTCAAATCACTGTGACTACAGCTTCCACGACCAATGCCACAGCAAAGTTTGATACTAGCCAATGTAAGATTTTATCACTTTTAAGACAATGACCAGAGAGAGACTTTCAGAGAAAACAGCAAAGAGCTGCTGTTTTTATGAGTGACTTTTTATTCTGGACTGTCAGCACAGTTTTTATGAGTGACTTTTTATTCTGGACTGTCAGCACTGTTTTTATGAGTGACTTTTTATTCTGGACTGTCAGCACTGTTTTTACTTTTTATTCTGTGTTTTTATGAGTGACTTTTTATTCTGGACTGTCAGCACTGTTTTATGAGTGACTTTTTATTCTGGACTGTCAGCACTGTTTTTATTTTTATTCTGGACTGTCAGACTGTGTGACTTTTTTTTTATTTTTATTCTGGACTGTCAATGTTCTGGACAGCACTGTTTTTATGAGTGACTTTTTCTGGATTCTGTTTGTTTTTATGAGTGACTTTTTATTCTGGAATGTCAGCACTGTTTTTATGAGTGACTTTTTATTCTGGAATGTCAGCACTGTTTTTATGAGTGACTTTTTATTCTGGACTGTCAGCACTGTTTTTATGAGTGACTTCTTATTCTGGAATGTCAGCACTGTTTTTATGAGTGTCAGCACTGTTTCTATGAGTGACTTTTTATTCTGGAATGTCAGCACTGTTTTTATGAGTGACTTTTTATTCTGGAATGTCAGCACTGTTTTATGAGTGACTTTTTATTCTGGAATGTCAGCACTGTTTTTATGAGTGACTTTTTATTCTGGAATGTCAGCACTGTTTCTGAGTGACTTTTTATTCTGGAATGTCAGCACTGTTTCTATGAGTGACTTTTTCTGGATTCTGGAATGACTTTTTATTCTGGAATGTCACTGTTTCTATGAGTGACTTTTTATTCTGGAATGTCAGCACTGTTTCTATGAGTGACTTTTTATTCTGGAATGTCAGCACTGTTTCTATGAGTGACTTTTTATTCTGGAATGTCAGCACTGTTTTTATTCAACACTCCTACAAAACATGAAACATGATTTTCTCTACTTCCACTGGTGCTGCAGCAGCAATGAATGAGTAGCCAAGTGAATCGATGCCCTGCGTTTTATTATTATTAGCAACTCCTTATGTCTATTTTAATATCAAGGAATATTTCACTTTCTCTGGTCATAGGAGCAACATGAATTTGTGCAGATGTGGTGTGACTCGAGTTTGGCCATCAGGTGGAAGACGGTGTCCCCTCTCTCTGGTCAGACTCACTGGAGGAAAGGAAGGAGAGATCAGGGACCGTGAGAGGCTGACCCTCTGCTGCTCTCTCCTTCGCTGAGACTAATACAGTGTTCAAAACAACTGGGAATCTCTGACTTCAGTGCGTCTCAGACTTCTGTTTTTACCTCTAATCTGTTTGACCTAATCACAGACATCCGACTTCACAACTGGGATTCTGGGGGGAAAAATGTACCAAGAAAAATCACTTTGAACCGTCATGCAATCATCCAGCATTTTGTAGAGCTCCGACTTTCCAACCTGAAGATGACGTCATCATTTTACCTCTTTTCTTCAGAATCCCGAGTTGTCTTGAAAGCACCATGACAGATGCAGGTCCCATCAGTCCAGTCAAATAAAAAGCTAATTATTTGCACGTTATTTATGTTCAGCTGTGCCTCACAAGTGCTACACCGTCTGATCTATTTTGTTAAGTTAACAAAGGCTGAGTTTGAAATATAATATGATCTGAGAATAACAATATTAGCCAGCCAGGCATATAGCCAATATGCTGTGATAATGGTCCCATGTTTCATGAGCTGAAATAAAAGATCCCTGATATTTTCCATATGCACAAAAGGTTATTTCCCTCAAATTTTGTTTACAGCTCTGTTAGTGAGCATTTCTCCTTTGTCAAGATAATCCATCCACTTTACAGGTGTGCCATATCAAGAAGTTGATGACACAGCATGATTAGTTCATTTTTAAATGGAACCTTTCTTAACCTAGGCAAGTCAGTTAAGAACTAATTTTTACTTACAATGATGGCCAAACCCAGGTCAATTGTACACTGCCCTATGGCCCTATATGCCAAACACAACCAGTTGTGAAACAGCTTGGATTTGACCCAGGGTGTCTGTAGTGACACCTCAAGCACTGACATGCAGTGCTTTAGACCACTGCACCACTAGGGAGCACATTTCAATTGACTGATTTCCTTATATGAACTGTAACTCAGTAAAATGGTTGAAATTGTTGCATGTTGCGTTTATATTTCTGTTCAGTATATTAGGGCTACTGCACAAACCCCATTCATACACAACATTATTAGGTCAATGTAAAAAAAAATGTAAGTGATGTTCACAAAACTGAGCGGTAGATCTTGGCTTGCTTTTTGACTCAGAAAAGGTTGGTGACAACTGCTGTAAGCCAAATGAAGTGGACCTCAAATACGTTTAAGATTTGCATTGTGCAGTCTGTTGAAACACTCATTAATGTACAACTCCAACGTTTGTAAAGTTTGTTTAGGAGTACACTGTGAAAGGCTATAGGAGCAGGGTGCAGCCATGTTGATCTCCTACATCATCACGTGATTGACCTCCAAAAATACCTAAATACTGTAGCGACCTTAACCCAGCACCAGTGGCATGTATTAATGGATGCCAATAGAAGCCAGGCTTCCCCAAAAATGTACCAAGAAAAAACCCTTAAAAAATAATGTGTATTTTGTCTTTCTGTGTTTCATAATTTTCCTTCAGTTCGCAAGAGGCTGAATGTATTTCACTGGAGAAAAAATCAGAGTGACGAAAACAGTGCCCCCCTGTCTCTATATGTCTAGCCCATATATCTGATGCTGTCTGGTCAAAAAGAGTAGGATATTGTAGCCGCCTGTAGCATTGAATGTAAAGGTATGTAAGTGAAGCCAGCAAGCATTTGGCCTCAACTGTGAATGGGCCTGGAACACCAAAAAAAAGTGTCAATGGAAGCCAGTTAGGATTTGGCTTCACACCAATCATATCACATCACGCCAAATGTCATTGACTGCAAAAAAATGTAATTGTTGCATCTCGTTGTTTTGTTGTCCTCCAGTGGCTAGCTAGCTAGCTAAAATAGGCCCTTCTGTAGATTATCCATGAATGGAGATAGGGATTAGGACACATAGTTTTATTAAATTCTCCGTACAGACCAATGATTATAACGACGATTCTGATCCAACAATAAATTCATACATTGTGCCTCTGGCCTGAGAGGATGGAAGTTTAGTACGTACCTAGCTGTAGTAGGCTAATGTTAACTAGCTGGCTAATTGTTGCCTATGAATGGAAGTTAGGCTAGCAGGCTAGCCAGGTAGTCTTGGACAACAAAAACTACAATTGTGTACTGAATGACACAGTCATAAAACATTTCGACAACATGAAAGAGAGGAGGACGGCATTGGTGTTTCTTTAAAAGTAGGATGAGTCAACATGTTTTTTCCACACACACACACACACACACACACACACACACACACACACACACACAGAGGGAGCGAGTTAGAGAAATCAGTAACTGTTACACAATATGCTTTGTGGACTCCACTGGACAGATGTGGCTTTTTTTTCCTGGCTTGGCTTCCCCAGTGATTTTACTCACGCACCGCTACTGCCCAGCACCTAGCGACCTCGTCAAGAGGTTTGTATATCTTCGTGTAATGGTTAAGGTGTTGTCTTCACATTCACTGTACCTGGGTTTGAGTCCTGGTCTGGGCTACCCCTGAAATTGTTACACTGGTGTCAGAAGTGGGATGATGCCTGTGAAGCCAACATTGACACAGGTATATGGGAGAGACTTGGTATAGAGAAGCCTAGCGACCTTACTCCAACACCTAGCAACCCCTTCAAGCGGTTTGGACCCTATGGCATAACAGTTAAGGTGTTGTCTTGACAGTCGACTGGACTCGTGTTTCAATTCCCGGTCGGGGCTACCCCTCGAAATTGCTTCAATACGTTTGAGTTTAACCTAATTTGACCAGGTCTGATGCTCAGAGTGTCACACCCTGATCTGTTTCACCTGTTCCTGTGATTTTCTCCACCCCCTCCAGGTGTCGCTTGTTTTCGCCAGTGTATTTATCCCAGTGTTTCCTGTCTCTCTGTGCCAGTTCGTCTTGTATGTTTCCAAGTCAACCAGCGTTTTTCCCTTCTCCTGCTTTTTGCATTCTCCTTTTTCTAGTCCTCCCAGTTTTGACCCTTGCCTGTTTCTGGACTTTGTACCCACCTGCCTGACCATTCTGCCTGCCTTGACCACGAGCCTGTCTGCCACTCTGTACCTCCTGGACTCCTGATCTGGTTTTGACCTTTTTGCCTGTCCATGACCATTCTCTTGCCTAACCCTTAGGTTTAATACACATTGTAAGACTCCAACCACCTGCCTCCTGTGTCTGCTTTTGGGTCTCGCCTTGTGCCTTGATTCAGAGCTTTGAATCTACTGGACAGGTTACGATAGCCTGTTACAGTTTGTTGAGATGCGTGCATGCATGCCATTGTCGTGGCAATTCTACACAGGGACACCCAAAGTCAATCTTAAATGAAACATTGTTTATTAACAGTTAACTGGAGAGGTTCCAACAAACTTGATGCACCATAGTGCACGTCTGTCAGGAGCTCTTTCGGGGCAGTCCCGTTAGAGCTCTTATATACTGCTTACAGAGACATTACATAGGCATGACTTTGCTTATCATTCATAATGAATTAATCATTAATGTTTGGTTCATGTATGTGACAGACCAATACCTCATGAGGCTTCTTCTCTCCAAGCTGAAACCTTGAAACTGAGATATTCTTTTGTTCTCAAAACAAGGTTCAGGGCGTACTGCCAAATTGCAGATACTGATAATGAGGATTCAGTCACTTGCATGAACACATAAACTGCTTACTAGAAAAGCACAAACCGAACACAGAAATTGGTTATTAGAAAAGCACAAACATAAAATGTTCCATCACACCATCAGAGTGGAAGGTGAGCCTGGAGCACATTTTCACATGCAAATAGTACTCGATCATGTGGCTCAAATTCAAGATGTGTATTTTACTACTTGAACTTACTGGAAATATTACGCACTGTGGCTGTAATGAACAGGACAACCAATAGCTGTCTAATTTATAATCTGTATGTCTATAATCTAGTCTAATCCAAATCAACAAATCCCCAACAGGAGGAAATAAAGAGAGAGGAGGAGGACAGTTTCAATGTTTTTATTTAGAATTCTAAGGATTCTGGAGATAGCTTCTTTTTTTTTATATATAAGAGCAAGAAACATGACAATCACAGTTTTAACAATCTGGACGATATATTGAAGAGGAGTTTCTTTGGCACCAGTGGATTAAGAGAAGACGACATAGACTACTTCACTAACACTTTACTTGAAGCCGACAGATATACAATAATGCGTTATTACCTGTTGTACATTATGTATGAACCAGGGGAGGCTGTTGAGGGGAGGACGACTCATTGTAATGGCTGGAACGGAGTGAACGGAATGGCATTGATGTATTTGATACTAATCCACTTATTCTGCTCGAGACATTACCAGGAGGCCGTCCTCCTCAATGGAGGTGCCAGGACCCTGTGGTATGAACCCTTATAATGTTTTATTATCAACTGTTGCCATGCTATATCTCTATGTTTTCTATACATTCACTGAGAGATGATACAGTACGAAGATATTCGAGGATCATAAATGATGATAGCTACAGATTGTACACCAGATAATGTGATATAACCAAAGAGTTTTGGTATCCATTACTGGGAGTTACAGATTTGCCAATACAAAACGCTGCTATAGATTCTTCAATTAACCTGGTATTGGCGATACTCTCTTTGTTCTCAATTCTGGAAAGCAGTTATCTTATAAATGTCCATGTCCAGTGGCAGGTGGTTCTATAACCAGCAGAGAAACCTCAGAAAGATAGTAAATCCAGGTTATGTATCAATGTGTGTAGAGCTTTGTTTTAACGTGACACACTGTCTGGCCGTGGCCGCTTCACATAGAAATGACTAGTTCTGTCGAAGATGCTGGGAAATTCTAGATGTAGCTAAGATGGCGAGGATCCTCCTTGTGTGGTACAAAACATGGATTTACTATCTGAGTTTTCAGTGTTTTTTATAGAACCACCTGTCCCTGGATAGAAACATTTCTAAAATAACTGTTTCCCAGAATCGAGACGGAAGACAGTATCGCCAATCTTTGGTTAGATCACGTTATCTGTAACTAGTATTGTGACAAGTATTGTACTGATTGGCTTGAATTGTATCTATTAGGTCAAACAAAGTTATCATCTTACATACACAAATATAGGTTTAGGTTTAAACTTTAAGCAGTAGCATAAGAAGATAATTATACCTTTTTAACAACTTCATCATCCTTTTTCACATGTGAAACAGACATCTGCCCCTGACACACATGCACGCACGCACACACACACGCACGCACGCACGCACGCACGCACGCACGCACGCACACACACGCACACACACACACACACACACACACACACACACACACACACACACACACACACACACACACACACATGCAAGCACATAGATTGCACACAATGACATACAGGAAGACACACAGACATGAACTGTAATTGTGTGGGTGTGGGTGTGGGTGTGGGTGTGTGTTTTTGAACAGAGGGTCTGTCTGAGTTTTTTAGAGGATGATGGGCAGAGTGTGGGAGTGGGAATGGGGAAGTATTTTAGGGAATAGGTATAGGTGTATTTATTTTGTGTGTGTGTGTTTTAGGGGACTTTGACAGCTGGGCCTCCTCTTCCACAAGTCTCCCCTCCTTCTCCTACTCCTCTTCCTTCTCCTCCACCTCTTTCTACACTTTCTTCTCTCCTTCCTTCTACTTTTTCTCTCCTTCCTTCTCCTACTCTTTCTCTCCTTCCTTCTCCTACTCTTTCTCCCTCTGCACTTTCTCCTCCCTGTCTTCCTCATCGAAGGGCGAGATAGAATGGAAGGCATCATGTGGGAGCGTGGCAGAGAGAGTGTACTCCTCCCTCACTCCCTCCGTCATAACCGACAGATCCACATCCGCCTCAGGAACGTCGGATTCTAGGAACGGTTTGGAATCAGAAAAACCGTTGGATTCTGGAATTTCGTCAGATTCTGGAACTTCACTGACAGCCACCTCTTCCATCTCCAAAGCCTCAGCCTTGGACTCCTCCAGCCCTGGAGCCAGTTGGGAGTGCACTTCGGTGAAGAGGACCTCCTCATCAGGGCTGGCCAGCGGGGAGATCTCAATGGAGGCCACGGCAGTAGGCGAGACCCCGGTCTGGGATGAGGTCTCCACCTCTGCTTCAGCTTCAGGTTGGCCCTCAGACTTACGATTCTGTTACAGCAGGATGTAGTCATGTCAGATAAATCCACAACAGTGTGAGTGTTTGTGTGTGTGTGTGTGTGTGTACTGACCTTCTTGATGCTGAACGTGAGAGGGGACACTTTGAAGGAGGAACTCTTTGGGTGGTTGGGTGTCAGGCTCTTCTTCATCTTCTCTCGTTTCTCCTGTGACACAATCTTGTTCATCTTCTTCTCTATATTCGCTTTGGAGAAGGCCCTCTTCAGACTGTCCACCTGCAATACATTGTGCAATACCATGCAGTCAGTACATAGCAGGAAATCTCCTAACCCTTACCCCTAACCTCCGACCCCTGATCTTAAGCTCTGCAATACATCAATAGTCAGCATTGAAAACGCTACATGGCCACAGAACATGACCTTGACCCCTAACCTCTCACCCATAGACTTTGACCCCTAATGCCGGTTTTCTCCATCACTCACCTTCTTTAGACTAGAGCGTTTAAACTTATCCGTGCGGGATTTGTCTGTGTGCTCTCCGGCTAGCTCGTATACGTCATCTCCCACCTCGTCCAGGTCCGCCTCCAGCCCTACGTCCTCGTCCGAGGATAGGTCGATGGTGTGAAGCCCCTCCTCCGTGGAGCGGTTGGCGTCGATGACGGCGGTGGGCTCCTCCCCCTCCTCAGCTTCACGGGGGAAAGGAACAGTATCCTTGACAAACACACTGGTTGGGATTTCATTCTCCTCCTACAGAGAGAGAGAGGGAAGAGGGAGGGAGAAGGAGAAGAGGGAGGAAGGTAGACAAGTAGGGAAGGAGAGAAAGAGAATGAGAAGGTGTAAAAAGGAAAGTGTATGATAAGAAGTTAGAGAAAGGAACTCATGAACAGTATGTTCATCATTCAAAACAGATGTGGTGTGTTGCTATCTTTAATTATCTTTATTAATAGCTAATAGTTTAGGAGTGTGTCACATTTATAATACCATTCAAAAGTTCGGGGTCACTTAGAAATGTCCTTGCATCGCTAACACTCCAAACTAACGGGTGAGTTGTCATGGTAACACCAGAATAGAACTTGTGATGAGTGGCAGCTTCGTTAAATAGTACCCGCAAAACACCAGTCTCAATGTCAACAGTGAAGAGGCGACTCTGGGATGCTGGCCTTCTAATCAGAGTTCCTCTGTCCAGTGTCTGTGTTCTTTTGCCCATCTTAATATTTTATTTTTATTGGCCAGACTGAGATATGTCTTTTTCGTTGCAACTCTGCCTAGAAGGCCAGCATCCCGGATCCTGTTGACGTTGAGACTAGTGTTTTGCGGGTATTATTTAATGAAGCTGCCAGTTGAGCACTTGTGTTGCGTCTGTTTCTCAAACTAGACACTCTAATGTACTTGTCCTCTTGCTCAGTTGTGCACCGGGGCCTCCCACATCTCTTTCTATTCTGGTTAGAGCCAGTTTGCTCTGTTCTGTGAAGGGAGTAGTACACAGTGTTGAAAGAGATCTTCAGTTTCTTGGCAATTTCTCGCATTGGATAGCCTTCATTTCTCAGAACAAGAATAGACTGACGAGTTTCAGAAGAACGTTCTTTGTTTCTGGCCATTTTGAGCCATAACAGAACCTTGTGATTTTTTTTACACTACTTATTAGTTTCCACCCAACGCCAATATTATCAAGCCTGTAAGACTGAGTAAGTGGTTAAGTGGTATCTTAAAGGGAAAGTTCCGCTTGTTAATTTTTTTCCCATTCTTTTGGGATTGAGGCCAGGAGATTTTTCATTTTTAAATTGTTGTCATTCCAGCTAGAGCGACTTACAGGAGCAATTAGGGTTAAGTGCCTTGCTGAAGGGCACATCTACAGATTTTTCACCGAGTCAGCTCAGGGATTTGAACCAGCGATCTTTCGGTTAAAGATATATACAGTAGCTGGCATTCTGAAGACTCAGCTTTACTCTGGACTGCTTCTGATGTATGAAAACTTTCTGTGGTGACGTGTGGTGGTGGGGAACTACATAGGCCTATTGACGTTGAAAACCTTCTGTGGTGACGTGTGGTGGTGGGGAACTACATAGGCCTATTAACGTTGAAAACCTGTGGTGACGTGTGGTGGTGGGGAACTACATAGGCCTATTAACGTTGAAAACCTTCTGTGGTGACGTGTGGTGGTGGGGAACTACATAGGCCTATTAACGTTGAAAACCTCCTGTGGTGACGTGTGGTGGTGGGGAACTACATAGGCCTATTAACGTTGAAAACCTCCTGTGGTGACGTGTGGTGGTGGGGAACTACATAGGCCTATTAACGTTGAAAACCTTCTGTGGTGACGTGTGGTGGTGGGGAACTACATAGGCCTATTAACGTTGAAAACCTTCTGTGGTGACGCGTGGTGGTGGGGAACTACATAGGCCTATTAACGTTGAAAACCTCCTGTGGTGACGTGTGGTGGTGGGGAACTACATAGGCCTATTAACGTTGAAAACCTCCTGTGGTGACGTGTGGTGGTGGGGAACTACATAGGCCTATTAACGTTGAAAACCTTCTGTGGTGACGTGTGGTGGTGGGGAACTACATAGGCCTATTAACGTTGAAAACCTTCTGTGGTGACGTGTGGTGGTGGGGAACTACATAGGCCTATTAACGTTGAAAACCTTCTGTGGTGACGTGTGGTGGTGGGGAACTACATAGGCCTATTAACGTTGAAAACCTTCTGTGGTGACGTGTGGTGGTGGGGAACTACATAGGCCTATTAACGTTGAAAACCTTCTGTGGTGACGTGTGGTGGTGGGGAACTACATAGGCCTATTAACGTTGAAAACCTTCTGTGGTGACGTGTGGTGGTGGGGAACTACATAGGCCTATTAACGTTGAAAACCTTCTGTGGTGACGCGTGGTGGTGGGGAACTACATAGGCCTATTGAGTTATGGAATCATTGGATTTGTGTAAACCATGAACACATACCATCTACATACAGTCACTAATCATTGTTACATTCCTAATGACATTTCACAAAATGGCCGACGTAACACACACACACACACACACACACACACACACACACACACACACACACACACACACACACACACACACACACACACACACACACACACACACACACACACACACACACACACACGGGAAGGATGCACACACAGGGGGGGGGATATTCTGCTGGAAACTTTATCACAAAGATATCATGTAGCTCTACATTAAAGCAGGACACACACGGTTGCTGGGAACAATCATAAAGGCAAAGGAATGTCGAAGAAGAGGGGAAGGAAGCCAAGGCATCGCACACACACACGCACGCACACAGGGGAGGGAAGCCAAGGCATCACACACACACACGCACACACACACACAGGGGAGGGAAGCTAAGGCGAGGCAGCACTCAGAGTTTCCACCAAATGCTGGACATGGGAAAAACCCTGAGAGGAGGAGAGAGAAGAGGAGGGAGGGAGGGAAGGGAGCGAGGGAAGGGAGGGAGGAGAGAGAAAGGAGAGAGGGAAGGAAAGGAGAGAGAAAGGAGAGAGGGAAGGGAGGAGAGAGAAGAGAGAGGGAGGGAAAGGAGAGAGAAGGAGAGAGGGAGGGAAAGGAGAGAGGAGGAGAGAGAAGAGGAGAGAGGGAGGGAAAGGAAAGAGGAGAAGAGAGAAGAGGAGAGAGGGAGGGAAAGGAAAGAGGAGGAGAGAGAAGAAGAGAGAGGGAGAAGTGATAAGGGAGAGAGAAGAGGAGAGACACATGCACACATACGTACACACACACACCCTGGAGAACATCTGTCTTCCTCAGGCACCACAACCCAACCTCAGATAACAAAGTATTATTCTCTGCACATTTGACCTTAACAACAATTACTCTGGACACACGCACGCACATGCATACACACACACGCACGCACACACACATGTAAAATGCAGTAGGGAGTTGTGGAGGAAATGCAACATCTGTTTTTGCAAGATAAAGTTTGAGGGCTGTGTATTTAATACTCTTAGAAAATAGTACAGTTCTGACACACTCCGCAGACTGGACAAGTCTAGCTTGTGAAGTGAGTAATGGTCATGGAATTGACTCTTCACTCTCCTCTGAAAAGGTTTCCAGTACTGTATATATCTCCCACTTCTCTTATACCAGGCCTATACAGTGTATAGAAAGTTTACAACTCAGAATGTTCCATAATATCTGTGGGTATAAGTTTGTCCTCGCACACACACGCATACACACACACAAACTTGCTTCACTTAGCTACCCTCATCTTAATTTAGCTACCCGTAGCTTATTTTGCTTCCCTTAGTTTATTTAGCTTCCCTTAGCTACATTTCATTTAGCTGCCTTTAGCTGCTACTCTTAGCCTTACCTTTAGTTGTAACGTGTGTGTTTTAGCTGGCTCCCACAGCTACTGTAAGAGTCTAGGACACTGGAGACACCGGTCAGTGATCTTCAGATCAGCGAAGTTGGAGCTCTAGGATGATCCCAAGTTGGATGACCATTTTTCCTTGAAGTCCCAGTATTCTTGAACGCACTGATTCAGATATTTCCAAGTCCCAAGTTCCCAGATACACACAACATCAACACTATCTACAACCGATCAATCACTCAACAGTCTGACAGAAGCGAAATTGGCAAGCCAAGCCAAGCCAAGGTGTTCCATGATATTAAGTAATAGCATACAGTAGCGTAGCATTATCAGAGTTCTGTCACTGTAATTTAGCTAACTTCAGTTGGAAACCTGTTATTCTTGTGTTACATGTGTCAACACCTACACAAGTCAAAACACGTTATACCAATGAAACACAGACATTCCTTTTGCCAATGCAGCTGCCACCAAGATGCTAATTACATCCAGAGACATTTCGAGAGTAGGAGAGTAGGAGAGAGAGAGAGTAGGAGAGAGAGAGAGTAGGAGAGAGAGAGTGTTTTGCTTTACTCTAGGTTTCCCTGTGCTGCCTATAAGGTGTGGTTCCTCCAGTGAACACATGCATGACAGGCCTGCTACTGCTACCTCACTGTACCAGTCAGAGTCAAGGTACAGTACCTCCTCCCCTAGCTAAGAGGAGTGAGAGAGCCCAGATGTCCGCCTACCTAACAGTGTTTGTGTTAAAGCAGGGTGAGTGTGTGTGTGTGTGTGTTGTCATATGTATCAGCATATTATTGCCTTGTGTTATTACCAATGTAATGGATCCATCACATTAATACGACTGGGCATATGGACTGGAGAGGCGTTACTTTTTGAGCACAGAGACACACACACCTACACACGTTAATCTGTCACACATTCCAGTGTCTGGTCCTCAGCACAGATGATAGAAAACAGCTGTTATGTGTGTGTGTGTGTGTGTGTGTGTGTGTGTGTGTGTGTGTGTGTGTGTACCAGAAAGATGTGAGCTAAGGAGGAGTAGAGATGGAAAGTACATTCTTTTTTTTTTGTTCTTTAAAAAAAAATTTTTTACCCCTTTTTCTCCCCAATTTCGTGGTATCCAATTGTTGTAGTAGCTACTATCTTGTCTCATCGCTACAACTCCCGTACGGGCTCGGGAGAGACGAAGGTTGAAAGTCATGCGTCCTCCGATACACAACCCAACCAGCCGTACTGCTTCTTAACACAGCGCGTATCCAACCCGGAAACCAGCCGCACCAATGACCGTGCACCTGGCCACCTTGGCTAGCGCACACTGCGCCCAGCCCGCCACAGGAGTCGCTGGTGCGCGATGAGACAAGAACACCCCTACCGACCAAGCCCTCCCTAACCCGGGCGACGCTAGGCCAATTGTGCGTCGCCCCACGGACCTCCCGGTCACGGCCGGTTACGACAGAGCCTGGGCGCGAACCCAGGGACTCTGATGGCACAGCTGGCGCTGCAGTACAGCGCCCTTAACCACTGCGCCACCCGGGAGGCCGGAAAGTACATTCTTTAAAGAAAAGGTTCCAAAAGGGTTCCTTGGCTGTCCCCCATAGGATAACTATTTTTGGTTCCAGGTAGAACTATTTTGGGTTCTATGTAGAACTCTCTGTGTAAAGGGTTCTACGTGGAACTCAAAAGGGTTCTACCTGGAACCAAAAAGGGTTATTCAAAGCGTTCTCCTATGGGGACAGCTGAATAACCCTTTTATTAAGTTCTTAGATAGCACCTTTTTATCTCTGAGTGTAGAGAGAGTAGTGGTCAACAATCCTACTAGCCTTTGAACGACCGCTAACAGACAGAGAAAGGGAGAGGGGGCAAGAGAGTCCTGCCATGCTCTCTATCAGCCAGGTCACGAGACCAACACAATGACAACTTTTGTATCTCACTGTGTGTGGGTGTGTCCATAGCTCTGCTTTGTGTGTGCTGATAGTGATAATAATGTACTCTATTACAGAGAGAGAGAGAGAGAGGGGGGGGCTGAAAGAGAGGGAGAGAGAGAGAGAAGTGGGGAGGGGGCAGACAGAGAGAGAGAGAAGGGGGGCAGAAAGAGAGGGAGAGAGAGAGAAGGGGAGAGAGAGAGAGAGAGAGAGAGAGAGAGAGAGAGAGGGAGAGAGAGAGAGAGAGAGCGAGAGAGAGAGAGGGGAGAGAGAGAGAGAGAGAGAGAGAGAGAGAGAGGGGGGGGGCAGAAAGAGAGGGAGAGAGAGAGAAGGGGAGAGAGAGAGAGAGAGAGAGAGAAGGGGAGAGAGAGAGAGAGAGAGAGAGAGAGAGAGAGAGAGGGGGAGAGAGAGAGAGAGAGAGAGAGGGAGAGAGAGAGAGAAGGGGGAGAGAGAGAGAGAGGGGGTGGCAGAAAGAGAGAGAGAGAGAGGGGGGGTGGCAGAAGAGAGAGAGAGAGAGAGAGAGAGAGAGAGGGGGGTGGGTGGCAGAAAGAGAGAGAGAGAGAGGGGGGTGGCAGAAAGAGAGAGAGAGAGAGAGAGAGAGGGGGGGTGGCAGAAAGAGAGAGAGAGAGAGAGAGAGGGGGTTGGCAGAAAGAGAGAGAGAGAGAGGGGGGTGGCAGAAAGAGAGAGAGAGAGAGAGAGAGGGGGGCAGAAAGAGAGAGAGAGAGAGAGGGGATGAAGTTGTGAAACTTTACTGATGGGGCAAACCACATTCCTCGTTCTGCATGGTTAGTAACCACACACACAGTTTCAACCAATCACATCTCTCTCCTAGGAATGACCCCTCAAAACATTGTTCACACACACACACACACACACACACACACACACACACACACACACACACACACACACACACACACACACACACACACACACACACACACACACACACACACTTGTTTTGTAAAACCTGTACTAACGAGGTTACAGTATTTCCCTCATGGATTTTAGAACAGACACTGTCCACTATTTCACACACCCCTCTGGTATTTGCCCACACCCAGAGGAATGGGGCTGGGTGCCCCTTAGACTGGCCCATCCAGTGGTCTGGGGGTGGTCTAGTGAAGGGGTGTCAAACATACAAGGGGGTCAATTCGGCCCGCGTGTGTACGCATTATTTAAAAATACATATATTCTGACGGGGGAAACAAACTCAATATACTTTAAATGGACAAAAACCAAATGGAAACTGTAGAAATGATAATGGACCTACATTCATGCAGTTTCTTGACTGTGTCCAGCTCATTGATAATCACCACTGATAATCACCACTGATAATCACCTAAATTAAAGATGGACAGTCAGGGAGCATCAAAATTCCCAAAATGATGTTTAGAGGACAATAATAAATAAAGAATTGACAGTGAGAAAATATAGCACATTTTCAGTGCGGCTCTCCGGACCTCGTTGAAGACCGAATGTGGCACAAACTCCTCACTCCTCACTTCTGTTAGTGTCTACAAACCTGAACCAAACTCCCTCACTCCTCACTTCTGTTAGTGTCTACAAACCTGAACCAAACTCCCTCACTCCTCACTTCTGTTAGTGTCTACAAACCTGAACCAAACTTCCTCACTCCTCACTTCTGTTAGTGTCTACAAACCTGAACCAAACTCCCTCACTCCTCACTTCTGTTAGTGTCTACAAACCTGAACCAAACTCCCTCACTCCTCACTTCTGTTAGTGTCTACAAACCTGAACCAAACTCCCTCACTCCTCACTTCTGTTAGTGTCTACAAACCTGAACCAAACTCCCTCACTCCTCACTTCTGTTAGTGTCTACAAACCTGAACCAAACTCCCTCACTCCTCACTTCTGTTAGTGTCTACAAACATGAACCAAACTCCCTCACTCCTCACTTCTGTTAGTGTCTACAAACCTGAACCAAACTCCTCACTCCTCACTTCTGTTAGTCTACAAACCTGAACCAAACTCCCTCACTCCTCACTTCTGTTAGTGTCTACAAACCTGAACCAAACTCCTCACTCCTCACTTATGTTAGTCTACAAACCTGAACCAAACTCCCTCACTCCTCACTTCTGTTGGTGTCTACAAACCTGAAACAACCTCCCTCATCCCTCACTTCTGTTGGTGTCTACAAACCTGAACCAAACTCCTCACTCCTCACTTATGTTAGTCTACAAACCTGAACCAAACTCCCTCACTCCTCACTTCTGTTGGTGTCTACAAACCTGAAACAACCTCCCTCATTCCTCACTTCTGTTGGTGTCTACAAACCTGAACCAAACTCCCTCACTCCTCACTTCTGTTGGTGTCTACAAACCTGAACCAAACTCCTCACTCCTCACTTCTGTTAGTGTCTACAAACCTGAACCAAACTCCCTCACTCCTCACTTCTGTTGGTGTCTACAAACCTGAGCTTCAGTGAAATGAGATAGACATAGTTTCCTTTACATTGTCCATCTATCACGTGACTGTAATGGAAAGTCTCTGTGTGTTTTGTTTTGTTATGTTGTGTTATCAGAATGACACCCATGAGGATTGAACTACAGAGACCATAGAGAACCAAAACTCTCAGACACCTTTCCCCGCCTCTCTTTTTCTCCAATCTTTCTTTCTCCTCACGCTCCTCCTCTCTCACTCTCTTTCTTATTTTCTTCTAGTCTCCTTACAGACACGAGTATTCCCTGGAGGAGATCAGACAGCCTTATTAGGGCATGGGAATAAAAATACAGTATCCTGCTCTCATAACACTACTGCAAAAGGAGACAGAGAGAGAGGGGAGAGGGGAGAGAGAGGGGGAGAGGGGGAAAGAGAGAGGGAGAGAGGGGGAGATAGGGAAAGAGAGAGGGAGAGAGAGAGGGAGATAGAGGGGGAAAGAGAGAGAGGAGGGGAGGGGGGAGAGAGAGGGAGAAAGAGGGAAAGAGAGAGGGAGAGAGGGGGAAAGAGAGAGAGAGGGAGAGAGAGATGGGGAGAGAGAGGGAGAAAGAGAGCACTAACTAGACTGAGTTTACTAGACTGAGTTTACCAGACTGAGTTTATTAGACTGAGTTTACCAGACTGAGTTTACTAGACTGTTGGAAGAACACTATTAGTGAGTGATGGCTCATTGTACTGTAGGAGACACTCAAACATTCATAACACTGATGCTGCCAGAGGTTATCATAGCCTCTAGTCTATTCTATTAATAACAGAGGAGGGAGGGGGAGGGAGGGTAGATGAGAGAGACAGAGGGAGAGGGGTTGAGTGTGAGAGACAGAGAAAGAGTGAGAGAAAGAGGGAGAGAGTGAGAGTGAGAGTGAGAGTGAGAGAGAGTTGCCAAAGTGAAGAAATGTGTATATCTGTTCCAAAGATGCTGTTTATGCAAGACCAGTGTGTGTGTGTGTGTGTGTGTGTGTGTGTGTGTGTGTGTGTGTGTGTGTGTGTGTGTGTGTGTGTGTGTGTGTGTGTGTGTGTGTGTGTGTGTGTGTGTGTGTGTGTGTGTGTGTGTGTGTCTGTGTGCGTATGTGTGTGTTAGTGCGTGCCCGTGCCTATGTCCCTATGCGTATAATACAAAAAATGTAACATTAAAACCCTCCACTGTGCTAGAAGTCTCACTCACACTCTTAACACTGTGATTTTCCTCTGGCTGAGCAAGAGACCAAACCCTAACACACACACACCAAACCTCTATATCTAACTCCGACCGTTAGGTCCTCACTTGTTCCCTGCTCTCTTCCCTTCTGCAGCCCCACCCTGCCACGGCAACACTCACACAAACACACTGTTCAGTGGTGAATCAGACAGGCTTTCCCTCTTCAGAGAGGGTTTCCCTTGAAAACAGTTTTGAGGTTTCCAAAGTTTAGACTGAAACGACATGCGTGAGTAAGACAAAATGTATCTCTCTCTCTCTCTCTCTCTCTCTCTCTCTCTCTCTCTCCCCCATCTCTCTCTCTCTCTCTCTCTCTCTCCCTCTCTCTCTCTCTCTCTCTCCCTCCCTCTCCCTCCCTCCCATCTCTCTCTCTCTCTCTCTCTGTTCATGTGTTCATGGGATAATTGAGTCTGGGCTCCGGGCTATGAAATACAAACACACACACAATAAGAGAAACACACACACACACACAGGATACAGGATCTCACAAACTCACACAAAGGGCCGCCTGAGCAACCCCACCCTCCATTAGAATGCTAGTGTGTTATTGATAACAGAATCCATCTCAGTGTCACAAGACATGACAGATCCCCTCTCCCCCTCCGTTGTCTCCTTGTTTTAATCTTGTCATTTTCAGCCGACTATCCTGCGGGCTGATAAGAGTGGAAACTCACTCACACAGTCTCATGCTATAAAGCATTGGGCACCAACCTTTACTGAATCAAGATCACTTTCTCAAAATGTTAACCGAGATCTACCACTCAGATTTTAAACATGACTTCATAATTAAAATATTAACCTAATAAAAACTGTTGTGAATGAATGAGGTTTGTCCTGCTACATTATCACAGCATATTGGATATATGCCTGGCCTGCTACATTATCACAGCATATTGGATATATGCCTGGCCTGATACATTATCACAGCATATTGACTATATGTCTGGCCTGATACATTATCACAGCATATTGACTATATGCCTGGCCTGATACATTATCACAGCATATTGACTATATGCCTGGCCTGCTACATTATCACAGCATATTGGATATATGCCTGGCCTGCTACATTATCACAGCATATTGACTATATGCCTGGCCTGATACATTATCACAGCATATTGACTATATGCCTGGCCTGCTACATTATCACAGCATATTGGATATATGCCTGGCCTGCTACATTATCACAGCATATTGACTATATGCCTGGCCTGCTACATTATCACAGCATATTGGATATATGCCTGGCCTGATACATTATCACAGCATATTGACTATATGCCTGGCCTGATACATTATCACAGCATATTGACTATATGCCTGGCCTGATACATTATCACAGCATATTGACTATATGCCTGGCCTGCTACATTATCACAGCATATTGGATATATGCCTGGCCTTCTACATTATCACAGCATATTGGATATATGCCTGGCCTGATACATTATCACAGCATATTGCCTATATGCCTGGCCTGATACATTATCACAGCATATTGGATATATGCCTGGCCTGATACATTATCACAGCATATTGACTATATGCCTGGCCTGCTACATTATCCCAGCATATTGACTATATGCCTGGCCTGATACATTATCGCAGCATATTGACTATATGTCTGGCCTGATACATTATCACAGCATATTGACTATATGCCTGGCCTGATACATTATCACAGCATATTGACTATATGTCTGGCCTGATACATTATCACAGCATATTGGCTATAAGTCTGGCCTGATACATTATCACAGCATATTGACTATATGCCTGGCCTGATACATTATCACAGCATATTGACTATATGTCTGGCCTGATACATTATCACAGCATATTGACTATATGCCTGGCCTGATACATTATCACAGCATATTGGATATATGTCTGGCCTGATACATTATCACAGCATATTGACTATATGCCTGGCCTGATACATTATCACAGCATATTGACTATATGTCTGGCCTGATACATTATCACAGCATATTGACTATATGTCTGGCCTGCCAATATTGTTCTTCTCAGACCATATTATATTACAACATTTTACTTTTGATAGAAAATAGATCAGTTGGTGTAGCATTTGTGAGGCACAGCTGAGCATAAATGGAAATAATTTGCTAATAATTTGCTTCTTTATATGACTGGACTGATGGGACCTCTATCTGTCATGGGGCTTTCAGGACAACTTGGGATTCTTAAAAAAACAAGGTCAAATCATAACGTCATCTTCAGGTGGGAAAGTCAGAGCTCTAGAAAGATGCCCGAGTTTCCCACTTGGAATTCTGAGTTGGATGACCGTTCAAAGCTATTTTCCTCATTCGGATCTAATTTATTCTGAGTTCCCAGTTGTGAAGTGGGATGTCTGAGATTAGGTTAAACAGATTTCAGGTAAGACAGAAGTCTGAGACGTACTGAAGTCGGAAGTCTGAGATTTCCCAGTTTCTAGTTGTTTTGAACATGGCGTTAGTCTCAGTGGAGGGAGGGAGAGAGCAGCAGCCTCTCACGGTCCCTGATCTCTCCTTCCTTTCCTCCAGTGAGTCTGACCAGAGAGAGGGGACACCGTCTTCCACCTGATGGCCAAACTCGAGTCACACCACATCTGCACAAATTCATGTTGCTCCTATGACCAGAGAAAGTGAAATATTCCTTGATATTAAAATAGACATAAGGAGTTTCTAATAATAATAAAACGCAGGGCATCGATTCACTTGGCTACTCATTCATTGCTGCTGCAGCACCAGTGGAAGTAGAGAAAATCATGTTTCATGTTTTGTAGGAGTGTTGAATAAAATAGGAGTGTTGAATAAAAACTGTGCTGACATTCCAGAATAAAAAGTCACTCATAGAAACAGTGCTGACATTCCAGAATAAAAAGTCACTCATAGAAACAGTGCTGACATTCCAGAATAAAAAGTCACTCATAGAAACAGTGCTGACATTCCAGAATAAAAAGTCACTCATAAAAACAGTGCTGACATTCCAGAATAAAAAGTCACTCATAAAAACAGTGCTGACATTCCAGAATAAAAAGTCACTCATAAAAACAGTGCTGACATTCCAGAATAAAAAGTCACTCATAAAAACAGTGCTGACATTCCAGAATAAAAAGTCACTCATAAAAACAGTGCTGACATTCCAGAATAAAAAGTCACTCATAAAAACAGTGCTGACATTCCAGAATAAAAAGTCACTCATAAAAACAGTGCTGACATTCCAGAATAAAAAGTCACTCATAAAAACAGTGCTGACATTCCAGAATAAAAAGTCACTCATAAAAACAGTGCTGACAGTCCAGAATAAAAAGTCACTCATAGAAACAGTGCTGACAGTCCAGAATAAAAAGTCACTCATAAAAACAGTGCTGACAGTCCAGAATAAAAAGTCACTCATAGAAACAGTGCTGACATTCCAGAATAAAAAGTCACTCATAGAAACAGTGCTGACATTCCAGAATAAAAAGTCACTCATAGAAACAGTGCTGACATTCCAGAATAAAAAGTCACTCATAAAAACAGTGCTGACATTCCAGAATAAAAAGTCACTCATAAAAACAGTGCTGACAGTCCAGAATAAAAAGTCACTCATAAAAACAGTGCTGACATTCCAGAATAAAAAGTCACTCATAAAAACAGTGCTGACATTCCAGAATAAAAAGTCACTCATAAAAACAGTGCTGACATTCCAGAATAAAAAGTCACTCATAAAAACAGTGCTGACATTCCAGAATAAAAAGTCACTCATAAAAACAGTGCTGACATTCCAGAATAAAAAGTCACTCATAGAAACAGTGCTGACATTCCAGAATAAAAAGTCACTCATAGAAACAGTGCTGACATTCCAGGATAAAAAGTCACTCATAGAAACAGTGCTGACATTCCAGAATAAAAAGTCACTGATAAAAACAGTGCTGACAGTCCAGAATAAAAAGTCACTCATAAAAACTGTGCTGACAGTCCAGAATAAAAAGTCACTCATAAAAACGGTGCTGACAGTCCAGAATAAAAAGTCACTCATAGAAACAGTGCTGACATTCCAGAATAAAAAGTCACTCATAAAAACAGTGCTGACATTCCAGAATAAAAAGTCACTCATAGAAACAGTGCTGACATTCCAGAATAAAAAGTCACTCATAAAAACAGTGCTGACAGTCCAGAATAAAAAGTCACTCATAAAAACAGTGCTGACATTCCAGAATAAAAAGTCACTCATAGAAACAGTGCTGACATTCCAGAATAAAAAGTCACTCATAAAAACAGTGCTGACATTCCAGAATAAAAAGTCACTCATAAAAACAGTGCTGACATTCCAGAATAAAAAGTCACTCATAAAAACAGTGCTGACATTCCAGAATAAAAAGTCACTCATAAAAACAGTGCTGACATTCCAGAATAAAAAGTCACTCATAAAAACAGTGCTGACAGTCCAGAATAAAAAGTCACTCATAAAAACAGTGCTGACAGTCCAGAATAAAAAGTCACTCATAAAAACAGTGCTGACATTCCAGAATAAAAAGTCACTCATAAAAACTGTGCTGACATTCCAGAATAAAAAGTCACTCATAAAAACAGTGCTGACAGTCCAGAATAAAAAGTCACTCATAAAAACTGTGCTGACAGTCCAGAATAAAAAGTCACTCATAGAAACAGCAGCTCTTTGCTGTTTTTTCTGAAAGTCTCTCTCTGGTCATTGTCTTAAAAGTGATAAAATCTTACATTGGCTAGTATCAAACTTTGCTGTGGCATTGGTCGTTGGAAGCTGTAGTCACAGTGATTTGAGCTATCCGATTGGCCAGCACAGTAGGCACACTCGGTTAAGCCACAGAACTCGGGTAGGCGAAGTTTGTCTTTTCATTAAAGGGTTCAAAATGGGACCACTTTGCCCACCCGGTGCGCAGGGCTTCTGAATTAAGTGCACCTACCGCCAACAGCACAACAAGTAAAACAATGAGCGCAAGCCGTCATCATTGGCTTTTCTACAGAAATGTTTCATGATTGACTAGGAATGCCTTGAAGATCGACCGGTTGGTAACCACTGCTCTACAGTACCACACCCCGCCCCCAACAATAACCTTTGATCCCTCAATACCTCTGTTAATCCCCCACGCCCATCCATTTTCTACTCTTGACGATGGCCACTTTGAAGTTGTCCCTCTTGGGCAGACACACACACACACACACACACACACACACACACACACACACACACACACACACACACACACACACACACACACACACACACACACACACACACACACACACACACACACACACACACACACACACACACACACACACACACACACACACACACACACACACACACACACACACACACACAAACACACACACATACACATGCAAACACACACACACGTGTCACCTGGAATATGAGCACTTTGAAGTTGTCCCTCTTGAGCAGGTGGGAGTGGTTTGCCTCCAGCTTCTTCACCTGTCCAGCCTGTCGCTCCATCCTGTCGCGCACCTGGAGACACACAGTGATCAGACAAACACTATACAATCTATCTATGGATCTGTCTGTCTGTCTCTTCCCACTCATCCACCCGTCCATCTTCCACTCACCTCCTTCATGGTGACGGACACCTTGCGGCTCTTGTCCAGCAGCTTGCTTACGGTGTTGGCGGTGTGTGTGTGGCTCTTGGACAGCTTGGTCATGTCTGTCTGGATCCCCATCACCGCTCCCTCCATCTCCACCTGACGCTCCTCCATCTTGTGCTGGTTCTCCTGAACCGTGTCCAGCATGTTGACCAGTTTGTCCAGGAGGGTCAGCACCGTGATGGCGTTAACCGGGCCCGTCCCTGGGGTCAGTGTTGGGCTTAGTGGCCCCTCCTTGGTGGTGGTTCCTCCAGGAGCTCCTGTGCCCAGCTGGGAGAGGCTGTGACTGGGGGAGGGTTGGTTGAGGCTGGGGACCATCAGGTCCTGGCTCTCGTGGGTGCTGCTCACCATGCTGTTCCTCTCTGCTTGGACTGCGTCCTCACACATTGCTAACGTGGCTGGCTAATGTGCTAGCTAACACACACACACCGTGGAATAAAGCTCTGCTCTCTCTCCTCGACCTGTGTGGGAGTGGGAGTGTGTGTTCAGTCCCACGCTGTTTGCTTTGCTGTCGAGCTGGCTGAGGATTTTTGTTGCAGTTTGCTGAGTTTCTCCAACTTGTTGCTACGAAGCAAAACTTTCCTGCATTCACCCTCTGCCGTCCCCACCCCTTTTCCTTTCCTCAGGCAGCCTCTCTCTCTCTCTCTCTCTCTCTCTCTCTCTCTCTCTCTCTCCTCTCCCTCCCCCTCCCTCCCTCCCTTGTTTTTCTGAGTCAGAAAAGCAGCAGTGCTTTTGCCCCAGAGCTTAAAATCTCTCCCACACCCAAAGGGGAGGAGCCTTTCACCACGGCAACTAGACCTGCCCAGCACAATTATGTTTGTTACTCATGACTCTCTCTTCAGTAAAAACACATTCAGTTTCTCTGTCTAGTGAAGCACCTCTCTCTCCCTCTCTCTCTCTCTCTCTCTCTCTCTCTCTCTCCCTCTCTCTCTCTCTCTCCTCTCTCTATCTCTCTCTCTCGCTCTCTCTCTCTCTCTATATCTCTCTCTCTCTCTCTCTCTCTCTCTCTCTTTCTCTCCTCACTCTCTCTTTCTCTCCTCACTCACTCTCTCCTCTCTCTCTCTCTCTCTCTCTCTCTCTCTCTCTCTCTCTCTCTCTCTCTCTCTCTCTGAGAAGGGGTAGCAGGGGCAGAAAGGGGGCGGTTCCACCCTGGCACAGATGACTTCACTGTTCCAACATGGCCCTGCACCCTACACAAAGAGAGAAAGAGAAGAGGGAGAGAGGTGTGTGTGTTTCCTGACGTGAGTCTTTCTCTCTGAGTGTGTTTATGTCTTATGTCCAGTTCAGAACGCCTCTGAAAGATCCCAAAGGAAAATAATAGAATATCTCTCTCAGGGGTACTATATTAGAACCTTGTATCGTTCCACACGTTTCAGATGGAAAAACAACAGAACGGTAGACAGAAAGAAGAGAGGGAGTTCTCTGTCGCATGTGGGATGACATGACCCCTGTGACATACTGTAAGAGAGACAGGATACACACACACACACACACACACACACACACACACACACACACACACACACACACACACACACACACACACACACACACACACACACACACACACACACACACACACACACACACACACACACACACACACACACACACACACACACACACACACACACACAGTCCGGTCGCCTGAGGGAAAGGAAGGGAGAGGTGACATCATGGAGGTTTCATATAACAATACACCCATTGGAACACCAGAGACATTAGGTGGTGTGTGTGTGTGTATGTGTGTGTGTGTGTATGTGTGTGTGTGTGTGTGTATGTGTGTTGTGTGTGTACACTATGGAAACATGGCCTGATGAGAACGGAAGAGACCCTATCCTCTAACCTCGCACTACACACACAAAGAAACACGCACGCTGATTCACGGCACAAACAATGTAACACACACACACTGATTTACGGCACAAACAATGTAACACACACACACTGATTCACGGCACAAACAATGTAACACACACACACTGATTCACGGCACAAACAATATAACACACACACACACACAAACACACACTGATTCACGGCACAAACAATGTAGGAAGAGAGGAGGAAAGGAGGGGAGGAGGGGAGGAAGAGAGGAGGGAAGCAGGGAAGGAGGGGAGGAAGAGAGGAGGGAAGGAGGGAAGGAGGGAGGAAGAGAGGAGGAAAGGAGGGAAGGAGGGGAGGAAGAGAGGAGGGAAGCAGGGAAGGAGGGGAGGAAGATAAAGTTCAGATAAACAAGAACATCTGTGCTGAGCCTCGAGGCTTCTGGGAGAAGAGAACAACATTATAACTGAAGGAGAAGAGAAGGAGAAGGAGAAAGAGAGGGGAGGGGGGAGGGGAGGGGAGGGGAGGGGAGGGGAGGAGGGGAGGGGAGGAGGGGAGGGGAGGGGAGGGGGGGAGGGGAGGGGAGGGGGAGGGGGGGAGGGGAGATAAAGTTCAGATAAACAAGAACATCTGTGCTGAGCCTCGGGCTTCTGGGAGAAGAGAACAACATTATAACTGAAGGAGAAGAGGGAGGGAGAAAGAGAGGGGGGGAGGGGAGGGGAGGGGAGGGGAGGGGAGGGGAGGGGAGGGGAGGGGAGGGGAGGGGAGGGAGAGGTGAAGGAAGGAGGGCAGTAAGAAGGGTGTAGGATGTATGGAAAGGAATGGTAGGAATAACAATGTGAAGGGTGAGGTAGAGGGAGCAGAGGAGAGAGGGTGGGTGGGTGGATTACAGAAAACAGGCTGCGGAGTGAACTAGGAAGTTGCTTGCTCCAATGTCAGGAACACAGCTGTGTGTGTGCGTGTGTGGGTGTGTGTGTGTGTGTGTATGTCGTGTCAGGAATGCCAGGAATTCCCAACAGGACCCTCCTAGGACTATCGCTGCAGTTCCCACCCTCAACTGAGTTTACACAGGACCCTGTAATAGTGTTACACACACACACACACACACACACACACACACACACACACACACACACACACACACACACACACACACACACACACACACACACACACACACACACACACACACTTAGAAGCCTAAGTGTTGTTGTTCAATAGTTTACTCCAATTAGGGGAAGGGTGGTAGGGTTAGTGGAAAAGAATAAAGGAAACTATATATATATGCATATATTTTATATGTGTGTATGAATATGTATGTACAGTGGGGCAAAAAAGTATTTAGTCAGCCACCAATTATCCAAATTCTCCCACTTAAAAAGATGAGAGAGGCCTGTAATTTTCATCATAGGTACACTTCAACTATGACAGACAAAATGAGAAAAAAAATCCAGAAAATCACATTGTAGGATTTTTAATGAATTTATTTGCAAATTATGGTGGAAAATAAGTATTTGGTCAATAACAAAAGTTTATCTCAATACTTTGTTATATACCCTTTGTTGGCAATGACAGAGGTCAAAAGTTTTCTGTAAGTCTTCACAAGGTTTTCACACACTGTTGCTGGTATTTTGGCCCATTTCTCCATGCAGATCTCCTCAAGAGCAGTGATGTTTTGGGGCTGTTGCTGGGCAACATGAACTTTCAACTCCCTCCAAAGATTTTCTATGGGGTTGAGATCTGGAGACTGGCTAGGCCACTCCAGGACCTTGAAATGCTTCTTACGAAGCCACTCCTTCATTGCCCGGGCGGTATGTTTGGGATCATTGTCATGCTGAAAGACCCAGCCACGTTTCATCTTCAATGCCCTTGCTGATGGAAGGAGGTTTTCACTCAAAATCTCACGATACATGGCCCCATTCATTCTTTCCTTTACACGGATCAGTCGTCCTGGTCCCTTTGCAGAAAAACAGCCCCAAAGCATGATGTTTCCACCCCCATGTTTCACAGTAGGTATGGTGTTCTTTGGATGCAGCATTCTTTGTCCTCCAAACACGACGAGTTGAGTTTTTACCAAAAAGTTATATTTTGGTTTCATCTGACCATATGACACTCTCCCAATCTTCTGGATCATCCAAATGTTCTCTAGCAAACTTCAGACGGGCCTGGACATGTACTGGTTTAAGCAGGGGGACACGTCTGGCACTGCAGGATTTGAGTCCCTGGCGGCGTAGTGTGTTACTGATGGTAGGCTTTGTTACTTTGGTCCCAGCTCTCTGCAGGTCATTCACTAGGTCCCCCCGTGTGGTTCTAGGATTTTTGCTCACCGTTCTTGTGATAATTTTGACCCCACGGGGTGAGATCTTGCGTGGAGCCCCAGATCGAGGGAGATTATCAGTGGTCTTGTATGTCTTCCATTTCCTAATAATTGCTCCCACAGTTGATTTCTTCAAACCAACCTGCTTACCTATTGCAGATACAGTCTTCCCAGCCTGGTGCAGGTCTACAATTTTGTTTCTGGTGTCCTTTGACAGCTCTTTGGTCTTGGCCATAGTGGAGTTTGGAGTGTGACTGTTTGAGGTTGTGGACAGGTGTCTTTTATACGGATAACAAGTTCAAACAGGTGCCATTAATACAGGTAACGAGTGGAGGACAGAGGAGCCTCTTAAAGAAGAAGTTACAGGTCTGTGAGAGCCAGAAATCTTGCTTGTTTGTAGGTGACCAAATACTTATTTTCCACCAAATTTGCAAATAAATCCATAAAAAAAAAAAATGGTCCTCATTTTGTCTGTCATAGTTGAAGTGAACCTATGATGACAATTACAGGCCTCTCTCATCTTTTTAAGTGGGAGAACTTGCACAATTGGTGGCTGACCAAATACTTTTTTGCCCCACTGTATATATATATTTACAAACAAATATATTGGGGATTGTTGGTGTGGGGGTGCTGTGATAGTGACACTGTCGAGGATTTATTTAGAATGCAAGTCACACTTTACCAGCATGGCTACCACAGCATCCTGAAGCAATACGCCATTCCATCTGGTTTGGGCTTAGAGGGACTATCATTTGTTTTTCACCTCCAGACTGTGTAAGGGCTATTTTACCAAGAAGGAGAGTGATGGAATACTCCATCAGATGACCTGGCCTCCACAATCACCTGACCACAACCCAATTGAGATGATGTGTGATGAGTTGGACCGCAGAGTGAAGGAAAAGCAGCCAACAAGTGCTCAGCATATGTGGGAACTCCTTCAAGGCTGTTGGAAAAGCAGTCCAGGTGAAGCTGGTTGATAGAATGCCAAGAGTGGGCAAAGCTGTCATCATTGTAAAGGGTAGCTACTTTGAACAATCTCAAATATAAAATACAATTTGATTTGTTTAACACTTGTTTGGTTACTACATGATTCCACATGTGTTATTTTGATTTCTTCACTATTATTCTACAATGTAGAAAATTGTAAAGATAAAGAAAAACCCTGGAATGAGTAGGTGTGTCTACACTTTTGACTGGCAATATATATATATATTTATATATATATACTTAGAAAATTTAGCAGGCTAACTCCTTGATCCTGCTTTGTTTCATACATGCATTTTGCTACACCTGAAACAACATCTGCTGAACACTTGTATGTGACCAATAAAATGTGATTTAATTTGATTTGATCTTAACAATCTGAAGAACAGGGCTCCGGGCAGCCGAGCGAAAATGGAGGAAAACTCGCCTCCCTGCGGACCTGACATCCTTTCACTCCCTCCTCTCTACATTTTCCTCTTCTCTCTCTGCTGCTAAAGCCACTTTCTACCACTCTAAATTCCAAGCATCTGCCTCTAACCCTAGGAAGCTCTTTGCAACCTTCTCCTCCCTCCTGAATCCTCCTCCCCCTCCCCCCCCCTCCTCCCTCTCTGCAGATGACTTCGTCAACCATTTTGAAAAGAAGGTCGACGACATCCGATCCTCGTTTGCTAAGTCAAACGACACCACTGGTTCTGCTCACACTGCCCTACCCTGTGCTCTGACCTCTTTCTCCCCTCTCTCTCCAGATGAAATCTCGCGTCTTGTGACGGCCGGCCGCCCAACAACCTGCCCGCTTGACCCTATCCCCTCCTCTCTTCTCCAGACCATTTCCGGAGACCTTCTCCCTTACCTCACCTCGCTCATCAACTCATCCCTGACCGCTGGCTACGTCCCTTCCGTCTTCAAGAGAGCGAGAGTTGCACCCCTTCTGAAAAAACCTACACTCGATCCCTCCGATGTCAACAACTACAGACCAGTATCCCTTCTTTCTTTTCTCTCCAAAACTCTTGAACGTGCCGTCCTTGGCCAGCTCTCCCGCTATCTCTCTCAGAATGACCTTCTTGATCCAAATCAGTCAGGTTTCAAGACTAGTCATTCAACTGAGACTGCTCTTCTCTGTATCACGGAGGCGCTCCGCACTGCTAAAGCTAACTCTCTCTCCTCTGCTCTCATCCTTCTAGACCTATCGGCTGCCTTCGATACTGTGAACCATCAGATCCTCCTCTCCACCCTCTCCGAGTTGGGCATCTCCGGCGCGGCCCACGCTTGGATTGCGTCCTACCTGACAGGTCGCTCCTACCAGGTGGCGTGGCGAGAATCCGTCTCCACACCACGTGCTCTCACCACTGGTGTCCCCCAGGGCTCTGTTCTAGGCCCTCTCCTATTCTCGCTATACACCAAGTCACTTGGCTCTGTCATAACCTCACATGGTCTCTCCTATCATTGCTATGCAGACGACACACAATTAATCTTCTCCTTTCCCCCTTCTGATGACCAGGTGGCGAATCGCATCTCTGCATGTCTGGCAGACATATCAGTGTGGATGACGGATCACCACCTCAAGCTGAACCTCGGCAAGACGGAGCTGCTCTTCCTCCCGGGGAAGGACTGCCCGTTCCATGATCTCGCCATCACGGTTGACAACTCCATTGTGTCCTCCTCCCAGAGCGCTAAGAACCTTGGCGTGATCCTGGACAACACCCTGTCGTTCTCAACTAACATCAAGGCGGTGGCCCGTTCCTGTA
>NC_088397.1:13456752-13646782 GCF_034236695.1 Oncorhynchus nerka
TATAAAATCCATGTACACAAACAACAAGTGTGCGGTTAAAATTGGCAAAAAACACACACATTTCTTCACACAGGGTCGTGGGGTTAGACAGGGATGCAGCTTAAGCCCCACCCTCTTCAACATATATATCAACGAATTGGCGCGGGCACTAGAAAAGTCTGCAGCACCTGGCCTCCCCCTGCTAGAATCCGAAGTCAAATGTCTGATGTTTGCTGATGATCTGGTGCTGCTGTCACCAACCAAGGAGGGCCTACAGCAGCACCTAGATCTTATGCACAGATTCTGTCAGACCTGGGCCCTGACAGTAAATCTCAGTAAGACCAAAATAATGGTGTTCCAAAAAGGTCCAGTCACCAGGACCACAAATACAAATTCCATCTAGACACTGTTGCCCTAGAGCACACAAAAACTATACATACCTTGGCCTAAACATCAGTGCCACAGGTAACTTCCACAAAGCTGTGAACGATCTGAGAGACAAGGCAAGAAGGGCATTCTATGCCATCAAAAGAAACATAAATTTCAACATACCAATTAGGATTTGGCTAAAAATACTTGAATCAGTCATAGAGCCCATTGCCCTTTATGGTTGTGAGGTCTGGGGTCCGCTCACCAACCAAGACTTCACAAAATGGGACAAACACCAAATTGAGACTCTGCACGCAGAATTCTGCAAAAATATCCTCCGTGTACAACGTCTAAAACACCAAATAATGCATGCAGAGCAGAATTAGGCCGATACCCACTAATTATCAAAATCCAGAAAAGAGCCATTAAATTCTACAACCACCTAAAAGGAAGCGATTCACAAACCTTCCATAACAAAGCCATCACCTACAGAGAGATGAACCTGGAGAAGAGTCCCCTAAGCAAGCTGGTCCTGGGGCTCTGTTCACAAACACAAACACACCCTACAGAGCCCCAGGACAACAGCACAATTAGACCCAACCAAATCATGAGAAAACAAAAAGTTAATTACTTAACACATTGGAAAGAATTAACAAAAAAACAGAGCAAACTAGAATGCTATTTGGCCCTAAACAGAGAGTACACAGCGGCAGAATACCTGACCACTGTGACTGACCCAAAATTAAGGAAAGCTTTGACTATGTACAGACTCAGTGAGCATAGCCTTGCTATTGAGAAAGGCCGCCGTAGGCAGACATGGCTCTCAAGAGAAGACAGGCTATGTGCTCACTGCCCACAAAATGAGGTGGAAACTGAGCTGCACTTCCTAACCTCCTGCCCAATGTATGACCATATTAGAGATACATATTTCCCCAGATCACACAGATCCACAAAGAATTCGAAAACAAATCCAATTTTGAAAAACTCCCATATCTACTGGGTGAAATTCCACAGTGTGCCATCACAGCAGCAAGATTTGTGACCTGTTGCCACGAGAAAAGGGCAACCAGTGAAGAACAAACACCATTGTAAATACAACCCATATTTATGCTTATTTATTTGATCTTGTGTCCTTTAACTATTTGTACATTGTATATATATATGTATATATATATATATATATATATATATGTATATATATATATATATATATATATATATATGACATTTGTAATGTCTTTACTGTTTTGAAACTTCTGTATGTGTAATGTTTACTGTTCATTTTTGTTGTTTTTCACCTTATATATTCACTTTGTATGTTGTATACCTCACTTGCTTTGGCAATGTTAACACATGTTTCCCATGCCAATAAAGCCCTTGAATTGAATTGAATTGAATTGAGAGAGAGAGAGAGAGAGAAAGAGAGAGAGGGGGAGAAAGAGAGAGAGAGGGGGGGAGATATATAGAGAGAGGGGGAGAGAGAGAGAGAGGGGGGGAGAGAGGGGGAGAGAGAGGGGGAGAGAGAGAGAGGGGGAGAGAGGGGGAGAGAGGGGGAGAGAGAGAGAGAGAGAGAGGGGGGGGGAGAGGGGGAGAGGGGGAGAGAGGGGGGAGAGAGGGGGAGAGAGAGGGGGGGAGAGAGAGAGAGAGAGGGGGAGAAAGAGAGAGAGAGGGGGAGAGAGAGAGAGAGAGAGAGGGGGAGAGAGAGAGAGAGATAGGGGGTGGGAGAAAGAGAGAGGGGGGGAGATATAGAGAGAGAGGGGGAGAGAGAGAGAGAGAGGGGGAGAGAGAGGGGTGGAGGGGGAGAGAGAGAGAGGGGGAGAGAGAGAGTGAGAGAGAGAGGGGAGAGAGAGAGGGGGGAGGGAGGGGGAGAGAGAGGGTGGAGAGAGAGAGAGAGGGAGAGAGAGAGAGGGGGAGAGAGAGAGAGGGGGAGAGAGGGGGGGAGAGAGGGGGAGAGAGAGAGAGAGAGAGAGAGAGAGAGAGAGAGAGGGGAGAGAGAGAGAGAGAGAGAGGGAGAGAGAGAGAGACAGAGAGAGACAGCTTTCATTGATATGTTAAACTGAAATATATTGATGTATATCTTCAGCAACCACAATAGTGTTTCATATCTGCTTCTTTATGGCAGACATTCATGGAGATGTACTGATGTTGCTTATTTTACAAATTGTACAAATTGGTATGAACACTGTGTGTGTGTTTGTGTGTAATAAATAGGAGCAATGTGACTGGTGTTGCAACACAGAGAGGCTTTGTCCACTCAGAGTAAAAATACAAGATGACAGAGATGCCTCAAAGCAAAGAGAGAGAGAGAAAATAGGGAAGAAGAGACAGAGAGAAAGAAAGAGAAACACAGAGAGAGAGAGAGAGAAAGAGAGATGCTTACCTTAAAGTCACAGACGCAGGTCATGGTCTCTGCTATCTTTAGACACTCCCCGTCATACTGACAGGAGTCTGTGTCACACTGGAAGTCTCTCTCCTCTGAATCTACACAGAGAGAGATAGAAGGAGGATCAACCATAGATCCATAATGGCTCTCTGAGGACCCACCATGGATCCAACATGTCTTCCAGTGGCCTTGTTCACGCTCCACTGGAGCCCAGGGCTGTGGTAACTGCTGCCTGTGTGTGTCTAGCCTACGGTGTGTCCTCTGTAAAACAGATGGTGGGGCCAGAACAGCAGCACCATTACTGGGGTATTTTTACTTCCCGTTCATTTCTGTCTCTCTCCTCCAAAGAACGGGGGAGCGAGGAGGAGGAGAGGAACAGAGGAGAGTAGGAACGACCACATTTTGTGAAGGACACACAGGGCTGGAAGAGGAGGAGGAGAGGAACAGAGGAGAGTAGGAACGACCACATTTTGTCCTGAGTCCAGCTGAGGAGAGGTTTCTTCACTCTATCTCCTACTCGAATATATCTATTCAACCTTTAAACTAGGAAGCTCCAGAGTTATAAACAATTGTTTTTTCAACAGAGAGCTCAACATGTGGATTGGGGTGTGTGTCTGTTAGCCTACTTGTTACAAGATGAGGTTGCAATGGGGTTGTATGTAATTGTGTCCTATAGAGGGATCCAAATAGGAGAATCAGTCCTACTGCCTATTACCAACCCACTCCTCAGTCAGACAGATCACACCAACCCACTCCTCAGTCAGACAGATCACACCAACCCACTCCTCAGTAAGACAGATCACACCAACCCACTCCTCAGTAAGACAGATCACACCAACCCACTCCTCAGTCAGACAGATCACACCAACCCACTCCTCAGTAAGACAGATCACACCAACCCACTCCTCAGTCAGACAGATCACACCAACCCACTCCTCAGTCAGACAGATCACACCAACCCACTACTCAGTCAGACAGATCACACCAACCCACTCCTCAGTCAGACAGATCACACCAACCCACTCCTCAGTAAGACAGATCACACCAACCCACTCCTCAGTCAGACAGATCACACCAACCCACTCCTCAGTAAGACAGATCACACCAACCACCTCCTCAGTAAGACAGATCTCTCCCACTCCTCAGTCAGACAGATCCCTCCCACTCCTCAGTCAGACAGATCCCTCCCACTCCTCAGTCAGACAGATCCCTCCCACTCCTCAGTCAGACACAACTCTCATTAACATTTCACCTTCATGTATCTACACTTCCTGCAAGTCAACACGTGTTGTTGTTGTTTACCAGAGCAGTTCCAGCCGGTAGGAGTCTGACAGTGGCTGAGGGAAGCGGTGGGAAACGCTTGGAACGGTCTCATCTGTATCCACATCACAACCGTCATGGCAGCGAGCCAAACCCGGTCAAACCTTGTCCATATCCACGACGGAGGGCGTCTGCGCTCGTGACGCCCCGCTTGGAGATGCATCTCATGGGCAGGAGTTGCACACTCTCTCCGGTGGCTTTTGGTCTGGGATGGAGGTCAGCCGAGTGAGAACACACATTTTCCGACACCGAGGGCGTCTGCGGTGCGGAGTCCCGGCAGCGGCTATACAGGTCTGAGTTGCTGCTGGTGGGTTGAAATGGTCCGATGCGCTGTGTGAGAGAGAGAGAGAGAGAGAGAGAGAGAGAGAGAGAGAGAGAGAGAGAGAGAGTGAGGAGAGAAAGAGAGAGAGAGAGAGAGAGTGAGGAGAGAAAGAGAGAGAGAGAGAGAGAGAGAGAGAGAGAGAGAGAGAGAGAGAGAGAGAGAGAGAGAGAGAGAGGAGAGAAAGAGAGAGAGAGAGAAAGTGAGGAGAGAAAGAGAGAGAGAGAGAGAGAGAGAGAGAGAGTGAGAGAGAGAGAGAGAGAGAGAGAGTGAGAGAGAGTGAGGAGAGAAAGAGAGAGAGAGAGAGAGAGAGAGAGAGAGAGAGAGAGAGAGAGAGAGAGAGAGAGAGAGAGAGAGAGAGAGAGAGAGAGAGAGAGAGAGAGAGAGAGAGAGAGAGAGAGAGAGAGAGAGAGAATCCTTAAATGAAACTCTTCTAATCGTGCCGTTGAGCCAGTACTCACTACACGACTGTTTGGCAGTAGCTTGTAACTCTTCAGATGGTTTCCTCTTGGTGTCACTGTCACTCAGTGAAAATGTGATAATGTCTGTGATGTCTGCGACTAGTTGCCTTGCAGGGGAGGAGGTGCCAAGGATATCCTAGAACACCGATTGGTTTACGAGATGGGTGTGAATGTGTGTGTGTGTGTGTGTGTGTGTGTGTGTGTGTGTGTGTGTGTGTGTGTGTGTGTGTGTGTGTGTGTGGTACCGAAATGTGCGTTATGGCTCACGTGACGCGCGTGGGGGGTCTGTGTAGTGGCACAATTGTTCAATTGACTTAGCTCCCACCAAAACCGGTTGTCGAAATTCAATTAAGCCACTGAATCTCGTGAAACATGTTTTCTCTGGGCAGCTGGAATACAGAAATAAAACAAAGAGTCACTCAGACTGGCCCCTGGTTTTAAACTTCCATATCGTATCAAACGCAGCTGGCTCCAGCGCATCACAATCAGGGATATTAACACTTCCATCACACACACGCACGCACGCACGCACGCACGCACGCACGCACGCACGCACACACACACACACACACACACACACACAGATCTTTTTCTGCATCTGCGTTAAATCAGATAATAGTGTCTAACTTCTCAGTTGAGAGGGAGGGAATATGTAGGTGCCTGGATCTATTTCTCTCTTCTCCTCAGGTCTCCAATTCACTTCTCACTGTGGTTTCTGTGTGTGTGTGTGTGTGTGTGTGTGTGTGTGTGTGTGTGTGTGTGTGTGTGTGTGCGTTTGTATGAAGCACAATCCCCTCTTTGTGTGAGTTCACAGTCTGGAACGAATTGGTAACACTGGAGCCCACAGATAACCCCAATTAACCATCCGTGGTGTAGAGAAGGTCACACACACACACACACACACACACACACACACACACACACACACACACACACACACACACACACACACACACACACACACACACACACACACACACACACACCTGTGTCCTGATGATATAATCGTATTGCATGGTTTTATCCAGACACACAAAGAGCCAAACAGGAAGAGGAGATATCATGCTATCACATGTAAATCACTCACATCAAGTTTATAAAGTTCCCCTCTATATCTATTTCCCCCTTACCCCTCCCCCTCTCTCTTCTTCTCCCATCTCCCTCCCTCTCTCTTCTTCTCTCCTCTCTCCTCACTGTATCTATCTCTCTCCCATCTCTCTCCCTCCCCCTCTCTCTTCTTCTCTCCTCTCTCCTCACTGTATCTATCTCTCTCCCATCTCTCTCTCTTCTTCTCTCTTCGCTCCTCTCTCCTCACTGTATCTATCTCTCTCCCTCCCCTCTCTCTTCTTCTCTCCTCTCTCCTCACTGTATCTATCTCTCTCCCATCTCTCTCCCTCCCTCCCCCTCTCTCTTCTTCTCTCCTCTCTCCTCACTGTATCTCTCTCTCCCATCTCTCTTCTTCTCTCCTCTCTCCTCACTGTATCTATCTCTCTCCCTCCCCCTATCTCTTCTTCTCTCCTCTCTCCTCACTGTATCTATCTCTCTCCCATCTCTCTCTCTTCTTCTCTCTTCTCTCCTCTCTCCTCACTGTATCTATCTCTCTCCCTCCCCCTCTCTCTTCTTCTCTCCTCTCTCCTCACTGTATCTATCTCTCTCCCATCTCTCTCCCTCCCACTCTCTCTTCTTCTCTCCTCTCTCCTCACTGTATCTCTCTCTCTCCCATCTCTCTCTCTTCTTCTCTCCTCTCTCCTCACTGTATCTATCTCTCTCCCTCCCCCTCTCTCTTCTTCTCTCCTCTCTCCTCACTGTATCTATCTCTCTCCCATCTCTCTCTCTTATTCTCTCTTCTCTCCTCTCTCCTCACTGTATCTATCTCTCTCCCTCCCCTCTCTCTTCTTCTCTCCTCTCTCCTCACTGTATCTATCTCTCTCCCATCTCTCTCCCTCCCCCTCTCTCTTTTTCTCTCCTCTCTCCTCACTGTATCTCTCTCTCTCCCATCTCTCTCTCTTCTTCTCTCCTCTCTCCTCACTGTATCTATCTCTCTCCCTCCCCCTCTCTCTTCTTCTCTCCTCTCTCCTCGCTGTATCTATCTCTCTCCCATTTCTCTCTCTTCTTCTCTCCTCTCTCCTCACTGTATCTATCTCTCTCCCATCTCTCTCCCTCCCTCTCTCTCTCCCTCTCTCTCTCCTTCTTCTCTCCCATCTCTCTCCCTCCCTCTCTCTCTCTCTCCTTCTTCTCTCCCATCTCTCTCCCTCCCTCTCTCTCTCCTTCTTCTCTCCCATCTCTCTCCCTCTCTCTCCTTCTTCCTCTCTCTCTCAATTCAATTCAATGCAAGGCGCTTTATTGGCATAGGAAACATATGTTAACATTGCCAGAAAAAGTGAAGTAGATAATATACAAAAGTGAAATAAACAATTAAATGAACAGTAAACATTACACTCACAGAAGTTCCAAACGAATAAAGACATTACAAATGGCATATTATGTCTATATACAGTGTTGTAACGATGTACAAATGGTTAAAGTACAAAAGGGAAAATAAATAAGCATAAATATGGGTTGTATTTACAACGGTGTATGTTTTTCACTGCTTGACCTTATCTTGTGGCAACAGGTCACACATCTTGCTGCTGTGATGTCACACTGTGGAATTTCACCCAGTAGATATGGGAGTTCATCAAAATCAGGTTTGTTTTTTAATTCTTGTGGATCTGTGTAATCTGAGGGAAACATGTGTCTCTAATATGGTCATCCATTGGGCAGGAGGTTAGGAAGTGCAGCTCATTTTCCAGCTCATTTTGTGGCCAGTGAGCACATAGCCTGTCTTCTCTTGAGAGCCAGGTCTGCCTACGGCGGCCTTTCTCAATAGCAAGGCTATGCTCACTGAGTCTGTACATAGTCAAAGCTTTCCTTAAGTTTGGGTCAGTCACAGTGGTCAGGTATTCTGCCACTGTGTACGCTTTGTTTAGGGCCAAATAGCATTCTAGTTTGCTCTGTTTTTTTGTTAATTCTTTCCAATGTGTCAAGTAATTATATTTATGTTTTCTCGTGATTTGGTTGGGTCTAAATGTGTTGCTGTACTGGGGCTCAAATGGGTCCTGGGGCTCGGTCCACAAACAAAAACAGACCCCACAGAGCCCCAGGACCAGTTTGCTTAGGGGACTCTTCTCCAGGTTCATCTCTCTGTAGGTGATGGCTTTGTTATGGAAGGTTTGGGAATCGTTTCCTTTTAGGTGGTTGAATGGCTCTTTTCTGGATTTTGATAATTAGCGGGTATCGGGCTAATTCTGCTCTGCATGCATTATATGGTGTTTTACGTTGTACATTGAGGATATTTTTGCAGTCTCAATTTGGTGTTTGTCCCATTTTGTGATTTTTTGGTTGGTGAGCGGACCCCAGACCTCACAACCATAAAGGGCAATGGGTTCTATAACTGATTCAAGTATTTTTAGCCAGATCCTAATTGGTATGTCGAATTTTATGTTCCTTTTGATGGCATAGAAGGCCCTTCTTGCCTTGTCTCTCAGATCGTTCACAGCTTTGTGGAAGTTACTTGTGGTGCTGATATTTAGGCCAAGGTATGCATGTTTTTTTGTGTGCTCTAGGGCAACAGTGTCTAGATGGAATTTATATTTGTGGTCCTGGTAACTGGACCTTTTTTGGAACACCATTAATTTGGTCTTACTGAGATTTACTGTCAGGGCCCAGGTCTGGCAGAATCTGTGCAGAAGATTTAGGTGCTGCTGTAGGCCGTCCTTGATTGGTGACAGAAGCACCAGATCATCAGCAAACAGTAGACATTTGACTTCAGATTCTAGTAGGGTGAGGCCGGATGATGCAGGCTGTTCTAGTGCCCTCGCCAATTCGTTGATATATATGTTTTTAAAAATGTAAATTATTGATTTTTTAATTTTTAATTTTATTTTTAAATATATATATATATATATATTTTACAATTGCGACCTGGCCAAGATAAAGCAAAGCAGTTCGACAGATACAACGACACAGAGTTACACATGGAGTAAAACAAACATACAGTCAATAATACAGTATAAACAAGTCTATATACAATGTGAGCAAATGAGGTGAGAAGGGAGGTAAAGGCAAAAAAGGCCATGGTGGCAAAGTAAATACAATATAGCAAGTAAAACACTGGAATGGTAGTTTTGCAATGGAAGAATGTGCAAAGTAGAAATAAAAAATAATGGGGTGCAAAGGAGCTAAATAAATAAATTAAATACAGTTGGGAAAGAGGTAGTTGTTTGGGCTAAATTATAGGTGGGCTATGTACAGGTGCAGTAATCTGTGAGCTGCTCTGACAGTTGGTGCTTAAAGCTAGTGAGGGAGATAAGTGTTTCCAGTTTCAGAGATTTTTGCAGTTCGTTCCAGTCATTGGCAGCAGAGAACTGGAAGGAGAGGCGGCCAAAGAAAGATTTGGTTTTGGGGGTGACTAGAGAGATATACCTGCTGGAGCGTGTGCTACAGGTGGGAGATGCTATGGTGACCAGCAAGCTGAGATAAGGGGGGACTTTACCTAGCAGGGTCTTGTAGATGACATGGAGCCAGTGGGTTTGGCGACGAGTATGAAACGAGGGCCAGCCAACGAGAGCGTACAAGTCGCAATGGTGGGTAGTATATGGGGCTTTGGTGACAAAACGGATTGCACTGTGATAGACTGCAGAATAGACTTCAACAGACTGTTGAAGAGGGTGGGGCTTAAGCTGCATCCCTGTCTCACCCCACGGCCCTGTGGGAAGAAATGTGTGTGTTTTTTGCAAAATTTAACTGCACACGTGTTGTTTGTGTACATGGATTTTATAATGTCGTATGTTTTTCCCCCAACACCCCTTTCCATCAATTTGTATAGCAGACCCACATGACAAATTGAGTCAAAGGCTTTTTTTTAATCAACAAAGCATGAGAAGTCTTTGCCTTTGTTTTGGTTTGTTTGTTTGTCAGTTAGGGTGTGCAGGGTGAATACGTGATCTGATGTACAATCATTTGGTAAAAAGCCAATTTGACATTTACTCAGTACATTGTTTTCACAGAGGAAATGTATGAGTCTGCTGTTAACTGCAGAGGATTCTCCCAAGGTTGCTGTTGATGTATATCCCACAGTAGTTATTGGGGTCAAATTGTCTCCACTTTTGTGGATTGGGGTGATCAGTCCTTGGTTCCAGATATTGGCGAAGATGCCAGAGCTAAGGATGATGTTAAAGAGTTTAAGCATAACAAATTTGAATTTGTTGTTTGTATATTTGATCATTTCATTTAGGGTACCATCAACACCACAGGCCTTTTGGGGTTGGAGGGTTTATATTTTGTCCTGTAGTTCATTCGAGGTAATTGGATAATCCAGTCTGTTCTGGTAGTCTTTAGTAGTTGATTCTAAGATTTGTATTTGATCATGTATATGTTTTTGCTGTTTGTTCTTTGTTAAAGAGCCAAAAAGATTGGAGAAGTGGTTTACCCATACATCTCCATTTTGGATAGATAATTCTTTGTGTTGTTGTTTGTTTAGTGTTTTCCAATTTTCCCAGAAGTGGTTAGAGTCAATGGATTCTTCAATTACATTGAGCTGATGTCTGACGTGCTGTTCCTTCTTTTTCCGTAGTGTATTTCTGTATTGTTTTAGTGATTCACCATAGTGAAGGCATACGCTCTCTCTCTCTCTTTCTCGCTATCTGTCACTCCCCTGTTAGTGTGGTCTCTGTCACTCCCCTGTTAGTTTGGTCTCTGTCACTCCCCTGTTAGTGTGGTCTCTGTCACTCCCCTGTTAGTGTGGTCTCTGTCACTCCCCTGTTAGTGTGGTCTCTGTCACTCCCCTGTTAGTGTGGTCTCTGTCACTCCCCTGTTAGTGTGGTCTCTGTCACTCCCCTGTTAGTGTGGTCTCTGTCACTCCCCTGTTAGTGTGGTCTCTGTCACTCCCCTGTTAGTGTGGTCTCTGTCACTCCCCTGTTAGTTTGGTCTCTGTCACTCTCCTGTGTTGTGTCTTTGGCTATGCGAGATTAAGTGATATGACATGCTTTTCTATAAAATCCTTTCTCTGTAATTAGTATTACCTGATTAAGCTAATCATGTAAATGTAATTAACTAAAAAGTCGGGGCACCACAAAATAATATTTATAGAGCTGTTATCTTCCGAATAAACTCTTAAAGACCTAGTAATATTTTATATCAATAGCAGTCAATATTAATCGTCACCTTATTTCAGTCTCATCTGAAAGTTGTGAATTCTTGGTTCACGACCCTGGCTAACAAGCTGAATCAGCAATACAAAATTGGGTTTAATTATTTATTTACTAAATACCTAACTAATCACACAGAATTACATATACACAGAATGAATCATACCTTGATTACAAATGATGTCATAAAGGAAAACGTCCCTAGCGAACGGAACAGATATGACAGCTGGTTACCCAAAGAAAGGGGGGTTGGGTTTGAGTGAAAGAGCGGGAAGACTGAAAAACAAAGGGAGAAGCGATGTCTCTATTGTAAATACAGGATCTTATGCATTCTAAATTACCACCCATTTGGAAAAGGAAAATGCAATAAATATTTACTCTGAGCTGCGCTTCGGTAGGTTTGTCGTAGATGCTGGTCATGTTGGCCAACAGAGATCTTCCTGTCCTCGGAAGAATGTCTCTAGTGGTAAATTGTATACGTTGTAGTAAGGTCATTGTGTGGTAGACGGGATACTCTGTCTGTTCTTTCCTAGCCCACGTTTGCAGCTGCTGTTGCTAACTCAACGGCTAGCTAAGAGGTATCACTTCTGTATCGAATAAGAGTTCAAAGTTCATACCATTCGCAACCAAACACGCTGAGGTTGGCTTCGTTCTGTAGTTATTATCTGAACCCTTCTGACATCGGATCGTCATCCTAATGTACCCGGAACAGGAAGTTATATTGTCGTCAAGGCTTTATATAGGAAGGAAGAGGAGGACGTGTTTCATAGTTTATAACCTATGTCTCTTCACGTGGGCAGGCCACTGAGTCGGGCCTAATTCACTCATGAAAACACAATTCTCACATTTTAGAAGATAAAATCACATTTCATCCCCTCACAAATAATTTCATATTCAAAGATTTAAATTGCACAACAATTCCATGTGAATCTGATAACTATAATGTGTAGACTTTTCACTGTACTGTTTATGCCATCCTATCATTGATGAGAATGTCTCAGATGACAACCGAACTGACATCATATTCATTAAGTACCAACGCATATGTTCAACTGGTTGGATTACCAAAATATGGTTAATTTCCCCCCAATTTCTGATTTTCCCAGAATCTGTATATTAACCAAGGGATTTTCAATAGTCACATCAGTAGGGTAGAGAGAGCAAAAAAGGGGGAGAGGTATTTATGACTGTCATAAACCTACCCCCAGGCCAGCGTCATGACACCTGTTAGTGTGGTCTCTGTCACTCCCCTGTTAGAGTGGTCTCTGTCACTCCCCTGTTGGTGTGGTCTCTGTCACTCCCCTGTTAGTGTGGTCTCTTTCACTCCCCTGTTAGTGTGGTCTCTGTCACTCCCCTGTTAGTGTGGTCTCTGTCACTCCCCTGTTAGTGTGGTCTCTGTCACTCCCCTGTTAGTGTGGTCTCTGTCACTCCCCTGTTAGTGTGGTCTCTTTCACTCCCCTGTTAGTGTGGTCTCTGTCACTCCCCTGTTAGTGTGGTCTCTGTCACTCCCCTGTTAGTGTGGTCTCTGTCACTCCCCTGTTAGTGTGGTCTCTTTCACTCCCCTGTTAGTGTGGTCTCTGTCACTCCCCTGTTAGTGTGGTCTCTGTCACTCCCCTGTTAGTTTGGTCTCTGTCACTCCCCTGTTAGTGTGGTCTCTGTCACTCCCCTGTTAGTGTGGTCTCTGTCACTCCCCTGTTAGTGTGGTCTCTGTCACTCCCCTGTTAGTGTGGTCTCTGTCACTCCCCTGTTAGTGTGGTCTCTGTCACTCCCCTGTTAGTGTGGTCTCTGTCACTCCCCTGTTAGTGTGGTCTCTTTCACTCCCCTGTTAGTGTGGTCTCTGTCACTCCCCTGTTAGTGTGGTCTCTGTCACTCCCCTGTTAGTGTGGTCTCTGTCACTCCCCTGTTAGTGTTGCCTCCGGTGCCAAAGATCCCATTTCCTTCTACTCAATGTGTGTTCCAGATTCATCACACATCAGGGAGCCGTCAGCTTCTATTAGCACTGATGTGTGTTCCAGATTCATCACACGTCAGAGAGCCATCAGCTTCCATTAACACTGATGTTGGATCCCCACTATCCAATAGCCTCCACTCTCCCTCTCCCTCTCCCTCTCCCTCTCCCTCTCCCTCTCCTTCTCCCTCTCCCTCTCCTTCTCCCTCTCCCTCTCCCTCTCCGTCTCCCTTTCCTTCACACTCACCCTCTCCTTCTCCCTCTCCTTCACACTCTCCCTTTCCTTCACACTCACCCTCTCCTTCTCCCTCTCCTTCACACTCTCCCTCTCCTTCTCTTTCTCCCTCTCCTTCTCCCTCTCCTTTTCCCTTTCCTTCACACTCATCCTCTCCTTCACTCTCACCCTCTCCTTCTCCCTCTCCTTCACACTCTCCCTCTCCCTCTCCTTCTCCCTCTCCTTCTCCTTCTCCTTCTTACTCTCCCTCTCCATTTCCCTCTTCATCTCCCTCTCCCTCTCCCTCTCCCTATGTTGTCTCTCTAGTCTACACACACAATCTCTTTCTTTTGTGCTATACTCGGCATGTATGTGTGTGTGTGTTTGTGTGTGTGTGTTGCCTGCAAGAATGTGTCCTGTCTAAACAGATCCATGTGACTCTGCCGCGTCCGTCCCTCTCAGAAGTATTAGATTAGTTTAAAGTGGAGGGAGATATAATTATAGAACTCACATGACTTCACAGTACATCATCACAGCCCAGGTCTCTGTCACGTCCCATCTGTCCATTTCTCCAGACCTCTATCCCTCTCCTCATCCCCATGCTGTCATGTCTTTCCCAGTGGGATTCATTCTATCACTCATTTAACACATGATGACTGAATCATTCAGGATTATAGTTTTTCACAGTGACAGGTAATCAGATGTGATCCTACAGATAGTCCTGTTTATCTCCCTCATCCATGACCAATTATCACCCTGGACTCATCCATGACCAATTATCACCCTGGACTCATTCATGACCAACTTTCACCCTGGACTCATTCATGACCAATTATCACCCTGGACTCATTCATGACCAACTTTCACCCTGGACTCATTCATGACCAACTTTCACCCTGGACTCATTCGTGACCAATTATCACCCTGGACTCATTCATGACCAACTTTCACCCTGGACTCATTCATGACCAACGTTCACCCTGGACTCATTCATCAGTTATCGCCCTGGACTCATTCATGACCAACTATCACCCTGGACTCATTCATGACCAACTTTCACCCTGGACTCATTCATGACCAATTATCACCCTGGACTCATTCATGACCAATTATCACCCTGGACTCATTCATGACTAACTTTCAACCTGGACTCATTCATGACCAACTTTGACCCTGGACTCATTCATGACCAACTTTCACCCTGGACTCATTCATGACCAACTTTCACCATGGACTCATTCATGACCAACTTTCACCCTGGACTCATTCATGACCAACTTTCACCCTGGACTCATTCGTGACCAATTATCACCCTGGACTCATTCATGGCCGACTTTCACCCTGGACTCATTCATGACCAACTTTCACCCTGGACTCATTCGTGACCAATTATCACCCTGGACTCATTCATGACCAACTTTCACCCTGGACTCATTCATGACCAACGTTCACCCTGGACTCATTCATCAGTTATCGCCCAGGACTCATTCATGACCAACTTTCACCCTGGACTCATTCATGACCAACTTTCACCCTGGACTCATTCATGACCAATTATCACCCTGGACTCATTCATGGCCGACTTTCACCCTGGACTCATTCATGACCAACTTTCACCCTGGACTCATTTGTGACCAACTTTCACCCTGGACTCATTCATGACCAATTATCACCCTGGACCCATTCGTGACCAACTTTCACCCTGGACTCATTCATAACCAACTTTTACCTTGGACTCATTCATCAGGTATCGCCCTGGACTCATTCATGACCAACTTTCACCCTGGACTCATTCATGACCAACTTTCACCCTGGACTCATTCATGACCAACTTTCACCCTGGACTCATTCATGACCAATTATCACCCTGGACTCATTCATGACCAACTTTCACCCTGGACTCATTCGTGACCAACTTTCACCCTGGACTCATTCATGACTAATTATCACCCTGGACTCATTCATGACCAATTATCACCCTGGACTCATTCATGACCAACTTTCACCCTGGACTCATTCATGACCAATTATCACCCTGGACCCATTCGTGACCAACTTTCACCCTGGACTCATTCATAACCAACTTTTACCTTGGACTCATTCATCAGTTATCGCCCTGGACTCATTCATGACCAACTATCACCCTGGACTCATTCATGACCAACTTTCACCCTGGACTCATTCATGACCAATTATCACCCTGGACTCATTCATGACTAACTTTCAACCTGGACTCATTCATGACCAACTTTGACCCTGGACTCATTCATGACCAACTTTCACCCTGGACTCATTCATGACCAACTGGACTCATTCATGACCAACTTTCACCCTGGACTCATTCATGACCAACTTTCACCCTGGACTCATTCGTGACCAATTATCACCCTGGACTCATTCATGGCCGACTTCCACCCTGGACTCATTCATGACCAACTTTCACCCTGGACTCATTCGTGACCAATTATCACCCTGGACTCATTCATGACCAACTTTCACCCTGGACTCATTCATGACCAACGTTCACCCTGGACTCATTCATCAGTTATCGGACTCATTCATGACCAACTTTCACCCTGGACTCATTCATGACCAACTTTCACCCTGGACTCATTCATGACCAATTATCACCCTGGACTCATTCATGGCCGACTTTCACCCTGGACTCATTCATGACCAACTTTCACCCTGGACTCATTTGTGACCAACTTTCACCCTGGACTCATTCATGACCAATTATCACCCTGGACCCATTCGTGACCAACTTTCACCCTGGACTCATTCATAACCAACTTTGACCTTGGACTCATTCATCAGGTATCGCCCTGGACTCATTCATGACCAACTTTCACCCTGGACTCATTCATGACCAACTTTCACCCTGGACTCATTCATGACCAACTTTCACCCTGGACTCATTCATGACCAATTATCACCCTGGACTCATTCATGACCAACTTTCACCCTGGACTCATTCGTGACCAACTTTCACCCTGGACTCATTCATGACTAATTATCACCCTGGACTCATTCATGACCAATTATCACCCTGGACTCATTCATGACCAACTTTCACCCTGGACTCATTCGTGACCAATTATCACCCTGGACTCATTCATGACCAACTTTCACCCTGGACTCATTCATGACCAACGTTCACCCTGGACTCATTCATCAGTTATCGCCCAGGACTCATTCATGACCAACTATCACCCTGGACTCATTCATGACCAACTTTCACCCTGGACTCATTCATGACCAATTATCACCCTGGACTCATTCATGACTAACTTTCAACCTGGACTCATTCATGACCAACTTTGACCCTGGACTCATTCATGACCAACTTTCACCCTGGACTCATTCATGACCAACTTTCACCATGGACTCATTCATGACCAACTTTCACCCTGGACTCATTCATGACCAACTTTCACCCTGGACTCATTCGTGACCAATTATCACCCTGGACTCATTCATGGCCGACTTCCACCCTGGACTCATTCATGACCAACTTTCACCCTGGACTCATTCGTGACCAATTATCACCCTGGACTCATTCATGACCAACTTTCACCCTGGACTCATTCATGACAAACGTTCACCCTGGACTCATTCATCAGTTATCCCTGGACTCATTCATGACCAACTTTCACCCTGGACTCATTCATGACCAACTTTCACCCTGGACTCATTCATGACCAATTATCACCCTGGACTCATTCATGGCCTTTCACCCTGGACTCATTCATGACCAACTTTCACCCTGGACTCATTCATGACCAACTTTCACCCTGGACTCATTCATGACCAACTTTCACCCTGGACTCATTCATGACCAACTTTCGCCCTGGACTCATTCATGACCAATTATCACCCTGGACTCATTCATGACCAACTTTCACCCTGGACTCATTCATGACCAACTTTCACCCTGGACTCATTCATGACCAATTATCACCCTGGACTCATTCATGACTAACTTTCAACCTGGACTCATTCATGACCAACTTTGACCCTGGACTCATTCATGACCAACTTTCACCCTGGACTCATTCATGACCAACTTTCACCATGGACTCATTCATCAGTTATCGCCCTGGACTCATTCATGACCAACTTTCACCCTGGACTCATTCATGACCAACTTTCACCCTGGACTCATTCATGACCAACTTTCACCCTGGACTCATTCATGACCAATTATCACCCTGGACTCATTCATGACCAATTATCACCCTGGACTCATTCATGGCCGACTTTCACCCTGGACTCATTCATGACCAACTTTCACCCATTTGGACCAACTTTCACCCTGGACTCATTCATGACCAATTATCACCCTGGACCCATTCATGACCAACTTTCACCCTGGACTCATTCATAACCAACTTTTACCTTGGACTCATTCATCAGGTATCTGGACTCATTCATGACCAACTTTCACCCTGGACTCATTCATGACCAACTTTCACCCTGGACTCATTCATGACCAACTTTCACCCTGGACTCATTCATGACCAATTATCACCCTGGACTCATTCATGACCAACTTTCACCCTGGACTCATTCGTGACCAACTTTCACCCTGGACTCATTCATGACTAATTATCACCCTGGACTCATTCATGACCAATTATCACCCTGGACTCATTCATGACCAACACCCTGGACTCATTCACCAACTGGACTCATTCATGACCAATTATCACCCTGGACCCATTCGTCAACCTGGACTCATTCATAACCAACTTTCACCCTGGACTCATTCATCAGTTACCAACTTTCACCCTGGACTCATTCATGACCAATTATCACCCTGGACTCATTCATGACCAACTTTCACCCTGGACTCATTCATGACCAACTTTCACCCTGGACTCATTCATGACCAACTTTCACCCTGGACTCATTCATGACCAATTATCACCCTGGACCCATTCACCAACTTTCACCCTGGACTCATTCATAACCAACTTTTACCCTGGACTCATTCATGACCCAACTTTCACCCTGGACTCATTCATGACCAACTTTCACCCTGGACTCATTCATGACCAACTTTCACCCTGGACTCATTCATGACCAATTATCACCCTGGACTCATTCATGACCAACTTTCACCCTGGACTCATTCCCAACTGGACTCATTCATGACTAATTATCACCCTGGACTCATTCATGACCAATTTCACCCTGGACTCATTCATGACCAACTTTCACCCTGGACTCATTCATGACCAACTTTCACCCTGGACTCATTCATGACCAATTTCACCCTGGACTCATTCATGACCAACTTTCACCCTGGACTCATTCATGGACTCATTCATCAGTTATCGCCCTGGACTCATTCATGACCAACTATCACCCTGGACTCATTCATGACCAACTTTCACCCTGGACTCATTCATGACCAATTATCACCCTGGACTCATTCACCTTTCAACCTGGACTCATTCATGACCAACTTTGACCCTGGACTCATTCATGACCCTGGACTCATTCATGACCAACTTTCACCCTGGACTCATTCATGACCAACTTTCACCCTGGACTCATTCATGACCAATTATCACCCTGGACTCATTCATGACCAACTTTCACCCTGGACTCATTCATGACCAACTTTCACCCTGGACTCATTCATGACCAGTTCACCCTGGACTCATTCATGACCAACTTTCACCCTGACTCATTCATGACCAACTTTCACCCTGGACTCATTCATGACCAATTATCACCCTGGACTCATTCATGACTTTCACCCTGGACTCATTCACCAACTGGACTCATTCATGACTAATTATCACCCTGGACTCATTCATGACCAATTATCACCCTGGACTCATTCATGACCAACTTTCACCCTGGACTCATTCGTGACCAACTTTCACCCTGGACTCATTCATGACCAATTATCACCCTGGACCCATTCGTGACCAACTTTCACCCTGGACTCATTCATAACCAACTTTTACCTTGGACTCATTCATCAGTTATCGCCCTGGACTCATTCATGACCAACTATCACCCTGGACTCATTCATGACCAACTTTCACCCTGGACTCATTCATGACCAATTATCACCCTGGACTCATTCATGACTAACTTTCAACCTGGACTCATTCATGACCAACTTTGACCCTGGACTCATTCATGACCAACTTTCACCCTGGACTCATTCATGACCAACTTTCACCATGGACTCATTCATGACCAACTTTCACCCTGGACTCATTCATGACCAACTTTCACCCTGGACTCATTCGTGACCAATTATCACCCTGGACTCATTCATGGCCGACTTCCACCCTGGACTCATTCATGACCAACTTTCACCCTGGACTCATTCGTGACCAATTATCACCCTGGACTCATTCATGACCAACTTTCACCCTGGACTCATTCATGACCAACGTTCACCCTGGACTCATTCATCAGTTATCGCCCAGGACTCATTCATGACCAACTTTCACCCTGGACTCATTCATGACCAACTTTCACCCTGGACTCATTCATGACCAATTATCACCCTGGACTCATTCATGGCCGACTTTCACCCTGGACTCATTCATGACCAACTTTCACCCTGGACTCATTTGTGACCAACTTTCACCCTGGACTCATTCATGACCAATTATCACCCTGGACCCATTCACCAACTTTCACCCTGGACTCATTCATAACCAACTTTGACCTTGGACTCATTCATCAGGTATCGCCCTGGACTCATTCATGACCAACTTTCACCCTGGACTCATTCATGACCAACTTTCACCCTGGACTCATTCATGACCAACTTTCACCCTGGACTCATTCATGACCAATTATCACCCTGGACTCATTCATGACCAACTTTCACCCTGGACTCATTCGTGACCAACTTTCACCCTGGACTCATTCATGACTAATTATCACCCTGGACTCATTCATGACCAATTATCACCCTGGACTCATTCATGACCAACTTTCACCCTGGACTCATTCGTGACCAATTATCACCCTGGACTCATTCATGACCAACTTTCACCCTGGACTCATTCATGACCAACGTTCAGACTCATTCATCAGTTATCGCCCAGGACTCATTCATGACCAACTATCACCCTGGACTCATTCATGACCAACTTTCACCCTGGACTCATTCATGACCAATTATCACCCTGGACTCATTCATGACTAACTTTCAACCTGGACTCATTCATGACCAACTTTGACCCTGGACTCATTCATGACCAACTTTCACCCTGGACTCATTCATGACCAACTTTCACCATGGACTCATTCATGACCAACTTTCACCCTGGACTCATTCATGACCAACTTTCACCCTGGACTCATTCGTGACCAATTATCACCCTGGACTCATTCATGGCCGACTTCCACCCTGGACTCATTCATGACCAACTTTCACCCTGGACTCATTCGTGACCAATTATCACCCTGGACTCATTCATGACCAACTTTCACCCTGGACTCATTCATGACAAACGTTCACCCTGGACTCATTCATCAGTTATCGCCCAGGACTCATTCATGACCAACTTTCACCCTGGACTCATTCATGACCAACTTTCACCCTGGACTCATTCATGACCAATTATCACCCTGGACTCATTCATGGCCGACTTTCACCCTGGACTCATTCATGACCAACTTTCACCCTGGACTCATTCATGACCAACTTTCACCCTGGACTCATTCATGACCAACTTTCACCCTGGACTCATTCATGACCAACTTTCACCCTGGACTCATTCATGACCAATTATCACCCTGGACTCATTCATGACCACCCTGGACTCATTCACCACCCTGGACTCATTCATGACTAATTCATCACCCCTGGACTCATTCATGACCAACTTACCCTGGACTCATTCATGACTTTCAACTTGGACTCATGGACTCATTCATGACCAACTTTCACCCTGGACTCATTCATGACCAACTTTCACCATGGACTCATTCATCAGGACTCATTCATGACCAACCCCCTGGACTCATTCATGACCAACTTTCACCCTGGACTCATTCATGACCAACTTTCACCCTGGACTCATTCATGACCAACTTTCACCCTGGACTCATTCATGACCAACTTTCTCATTCCCAATGGACTCATTCATGACCATTCATGACCAACTTCATTCATGACCAACTTTCACCCTGGACTCATTCATGACCAACTTTCATGACCCTGGACTCATTCATGACCAACTTTCACCCTGGACTCATTCATGACCAATTATCACCCTGGACCCATTCACCAACTTTCACCCTGGACTCATTCATAACCAACTTTTACCTTGGACTCATTCATCAGACCCTGGACTCATTCATGACCAACTTTCACCCTGGACTCATTCATGACCAACTTTCACCCTGGACTCATTCATGACCAACTTTCATTCCCACCCTGGACTCATTCATGACCAACTTTCACCCTGGACTCATTCATGACCAACTTTCACCCTGGACTCATTCATGACCAACTTTCACCCTGGACTCATTCATGACCAATTATCACCCTGGACTCATTCATGACCAATTATCACCCTGGACTCATTCATGACCAACTTTCACCCTGGACTCATTCATGACCAATTATCACCCTGGACTCATTCATGACCAACTTTCACCCTGGACTCATTCATGACCAACGTTCACCCTGGACTCATTCATCAGTTATCGCCCAGGACTCATTCATGACCAACTTTCACCCTGGACTCATTCATGACCAACTTTCACCCTGGACTCATTCATGACCAATTATCACCCTGGACTCATTCATGGCCGACTTTCACCCTGGACTCATTCATGACCAACTTTCACCCTGGACTCATTTGTGACCAACTTTCACCCTGGACTCATTCATGACCAATTATCACCCTGGACCCATTCGTGACCAACTTTCACCCTGGACTCATTCATAACCAACTTTGACCATGGACTCATTCATCAGGTATCGCCCTGGACTCATTCATGACCAACTTTCACCCTGGACTCATTCATGACCAACTTTCACCCTGGACTCATTCATGACCAACTTTCATGGACTCATTCATGACCAATTATCACCCTGGACTCATTCATGACCAACTTTCACCCTGGACTCATTCATGACCAACTTTCACCCTGGACTCATTCATGACTAATTATCACCCTGGACTCATTCATGACCAATTATCACCCTGGACTCATTCATGACCAACTTTCACCCTGGACTCATTCACCAATTATCACCCTGGACTCATTCATGACCAACTTTCACCCTGGACTCATTCATGACCAACGTTCACCCTGGACTCATTCATCAGTTATCGCCCAGGACTCATTCATGACCAACTTTCACCCTGGACTCATTCATGACCAACTTTCACCCTGGACTCATTCATGACCAATTATCACCCTGGACTCATTCATGGCCGACTTTCACCCTGGACTCATTCATGACCAACTTTCACCCTGGACTCATTCATGACCAACTTTCACCCTGGACTCATTCATGACCAATTATCACCCTGGACCCATTCGGACCAACTTTCACCCTGGACTCATTCATAACCAACTTTGACCTTGGACTCATTCATCCCCCTGGACTCATTCATGACCAACTTTCACCCTGGACTCATTCATGACCAACTTTCACCCTGGACTCATTCATGACCAACTTTCACCCTGGACTCATTCATGACCAATTATCACCCTGGACTCATTCATGACCAACTTTCACCCTGGACTCATTCGTGACCAACTTTCACCCTGGACTCATTCATGACCCACCCTGGACTCATTCATGACCAATTATCACCCTGGACTCATTCATGACCAACTTTCACCCTGGACTCATTCGTGACCAATTATCACCCTGGACTCATTCATGACCAACTTTCACCCTGGACTCATTCATGACCAACGTTCACCCTGGACTCATTCATCAGTTATCGCCCAGGACTCATTCATGACCAACTATCACCCTGGACTCATTCATGACCAACTTTCACCCTGGACTCATTCATGACTAACTTTCAACCTGGACTCATTCATGACCAACTTTGACCCTGGACTCATTCATGACCAACTTTCACCCTGGACTCATTCATGACCAACTTTCACCATGGACTCATTCATGACCAACTTTCACCCTGGACTCATTCATGACCAACTTTCACCCTGGACTCATTCGTGACCAATTATCACCCTGGACTCATTCATGGCCGACTTCCACCCTGGACTCATTCATGACCAACTTTCACCCTGGACTCATTCGTGACCAATTATCACCCTGGACTCATTCATGACCAACTTTCACCCTGGACTCATTCATGACAAACGTTCACCCTGGACTCATTCATCAGTTATCGCCCAGGACTCATTCATGACCAACTTTCACCCTGGACTCATTCATGACCAACTTTCACCCTGGACTCATTCATGACCAATTATCACCCTGGACTCATTCATGGCCGACTTTCACCCTGGACTCATTCATGACCAACTTTCACCCTGGACTCATTCATGACCAACTTTCACCCTGGACTCATTCATGACCAACTTTCACCCTGGACTCATTCATGACCAACTTTCGCCCTGGACTCATTCATGACCAATTATCACCCTGGACTCATTCATGACCAACTTTCACCCTGGACTCATTCATGACTAATTATCACCCTGGACTCATTCATGACCAATTATCACCCTGGACTCATTCATGACTAACTTTCAACCTGGACTCATTCATGACCAACTTTGACCCTGGACTCATTCATGACCAACTTTCACCCTGGACTCATTCATGACCAACTTTCACCATGGACTCATTCATCAGTTATCGCCCTGGACTCATTCATGACCAACTTTCACCCTGGACTCATTCATGACCAACTTTCACCCTGGACTCATTCATGACCAACTTTCACCCTGGACTCATTCATGACCAATTATCACCCTGGACTCATTCACGACCAACTTTCATGCTGGACTCATTCATGACCAACTTTCACCCTGGACTCATTCATGACTAACTTTCACCCTGGACTCATTCATCAGTTATCGCCCAGGACTCATTCATGACCAACTTTCACCCTGGACTCATTCATGACCAACTTTCATGCTGGACTCATTCATGACCAACTTTCACCCTGGACTCATTCATGACTAACTTTCACCCTGGACTCATTCATCAGTTATCGCCCAGGACTCATTCATGACCAATTATCACCATGGACTCATTCACGACCAACTTTCATGCTGGACTCATTCATGACCAACTTTCACCCTGGACTCATTCATGACTAACATTCACCCTGGACTCATTCATCAGTTATCGCCCAGGACTCATTCATGACCAACTTTCACCCTGGACTCATTCATGACTAACTTTCACCCTGGACTCATTCATGACTAACTTTCACCCTGGACTCATTCATCAGTTATCGCCCTGGACTCATTCCTCAGTTATCGCCCTGGACTCATTCATGACCAATTATCACCCTGGGTTCATTCATGACCAACTTTCATCCTGGACTCATTCATGACCAATTATCACCCTGGGTTCATTCATGTCCAATTATCACCCTGGACTCATTCATGACTAACTTTCACCCTGGACTCATTCATGACTAACTTTCACCCTGGACTCATTCATCAGTTATCGCCCAGGACTCATTCATGACCAACTTTCACCCTGGACTCATTCATGACCAACTTTCACCCTGGACTCATTCATGACCAACTTTCACCCTGGACTCATTCATGACCAATTATCACCCTGGACTCATTCATGACCAATTATCACCCTGGACTCATTCATGACCAACTTTCACCCTGGACTCATTCATGACCAATTATCACCATGGACTCATTCATCAGTTATCACCCTGGACTCATTCATAACCAATTATCACCATGGACTCATTCTTTAGTTATTGCCCTGGACTCATTCATCAGTTATCGCCCTGGACTCATTCATGACCAATTATCACCCTGGGTTCATTCATGACCAACTTTCACCCTGGACTCATTCATGACCAATTATCACCCTGGGTTCATTCATGTCCAATTATCACCCTGGACTCATTCATGACCAACTTTCACCCTGGATTAATTCATGACCAATTATCACCATGGACTCATTCATGACTAACTTTCACCCTGGACTCATTCATCAGTTATCGCCCAGGACTCATTCATGACCAACTTTCACCCTGGACTCATTCATGACTGACTTTCACCCTGGACTCATTCATGACTAACTTTCACCCTGGACTCATTCATGACTGACTTTCACCCTGGACTCATTCATGACCAGTCATCACCCTGGCCTCATTCATGACTAACTTTCACCCTGGACTCATTCATGACTGACTTTCACCCTGGACTCATTCATGACCAGTCATCACCCTGGACTCATTCATGACCAGTCATCACCCTGGACTCATTCATGACCAGTCATCACCCTGGAGCCATTCATGACCAATTATCACCATGGACTTATTCATGACCAATTCAGAATGGAGGAAGGGAGAAGGGGAGCGTGTCCTGTTCTATGCGTACCAGTAAAACAGTGAAACCTATACTATAATCCCACTGAGCTCCAGTGGTTCTCTGCGGTGGCATCTCCAATTTCCTCCTTGATAAATCACCTTGATAAAGCAAGTTCAATAATGCAGTGGTGGTAGTTGGAGAAAAAACTAGGAGTTGGTCTTTATCGACACCTTGTGGTTTTTGTCGGGAACCACAGTTGTTGGATATGTTTACAGAGCCCTCTGGCGTCCAATCAGAAAGATCCATGTACTGTACATGCCAGGACTCTACAGAGATACAGTCTATGCTACAGAGAAAACCTCAATCTTTATTTAAAAATAAATAATCCAGCCATAGAAAACGAAATGTCACAAAAACATAACAACAAAGGAGAATCCATGTCACGTAACCATGGCAGTATGAATGTAGATTTACAGCCTCTTCACTCTCTTTTCACCATTACAATGTCCCACTGACCTGGTGAGGTCAAAACACCCCACTACAAACACTGAACATCAGGTGATGACCCAAAAGACCTGATGACACACTTTGAAACCAGCAGAATGAGGCCACAACAAGGTCAAGTGTAGATGAAATAGTTGGAATAGAGATGGAATAGAGTAGAGGAGACCAATGTAGACTAACGGAGGGAGTCACTTGAGAGGATCCATTGAGGGGGAGTGGAGGGAAGCTCCAAATAAGATACAGTACTACAGACATTGGCCAGCCCCAGTTTTCTGACTGTCAGTATGGCACAGGGCTATTAGCTAGGTACTATATGTCTAATCAGGGATGACCTCTCTCTCTCTCCCTCCCTCTCTCTTCCTGAGTCCATCTCTTCAGCTGAGCGTCTTGTGCCACAGGTCGAAACAAGGCACCACGTGTAGCCTGACGTACTTGTGCCCGCCGGAGGAGCACTCCAGACAGCCGTATACCGTCTCCCTCGGTGTCTGGCCCCGGCCACACAGGGCACAGGGGCCCTTGGGAATGTTGTGGTTGAGGAGGTTGACACGGGAGTGGGAGTCCCCTCGCAGGTAGGTGGAGGAGACGTCCGTCATGCTGGCTGCCTTTTCATAGTAGTCTGTCACTACGTCGTCCATGTAGGTGTCTGAGTGGGTGTGGGTGAGCTCCTCAAACGTCCTGTCGTCTTGAGTAGGGGAAAGGAAGGATGAGGATAAGAGTGTCACTGGAACATCGGAAAATGTGCAGGGATTATTTTGCTTTCACTCATTATCTTTACATTACCCTGTGCTTTTACTAGCATTTGTGTCAGTGGAGGCTGGTGGGAGGAGCTACAGGAGGACGGCCTCATTGTAATGGCTGGAATGGAATTAATGGAACGTATCAAACATATGGAAACCACATATTCCATTACAATGACCCACTCCTCCTATAGCTCCTCCCACCAGCCTTCACTGGTTTGTGTTTATATATGTTTATACTCTTTATTGGTATTTTATTAGGATCCCTGGGTGTATATTCTTCTCAACAATATGGAGCTAACAATTGTTCTTTAAACAGCATTATACTGGTAAGATTAGATCACTCTGGGACCTGTACCTTCTTTAAAACCTCTACAGGATTGGTGGGTCCCCCACGGGACGGTAGGCTAATGCGGTTAGCATGAGGTTGTCAGTAAAAAAACAAAATCCCTGGACATAGGCATATCTGATATTGGCAGAAAGCTTCAATTCTTGTTAATCTAATTGCATTGTCCAATTTACAGTTGCTATTACAGTGAAATAATACCATGATATTGTTTGAGAAGAGTGCAAAGTTATGAACTTGAAAAGTTATTAATTAAACCAATTAGGCACATTTGGGCAGTCTCGATACAAAATTTTGAACAGGAATGCAATGGTTCATTGGATCAGTCTAAAACTTTGCACAAACACTGCTGCCATCCACTGGACAAAATCTAAATAGTGCCTGGGCTGGAATAATACATTATGGCCTTTCTCTTGCATTTCAAAGATGATGGTACAAAAAATACAAAAAACACGTTTTTTTTCTTTGTATTATCTTTTACCAGATCTAATGTGTTATTTTCTCCTACATTAATTTTACATTTCCACAAACTTCAAAGTGTTTCCTTTCAAATGGTATCAAGAATATGCATATCCTTGCTTCAGGTCCTGAACTACAGGCAGTTAGCTCATGGGTATGAGTGTGTCATTTTAGGCGAAAAAGGGGCGGATCCTTAGGATTATACAGCATTATACTGGTAAGATCAGACCACTTTGGGAGCTGTACCTTCTTTATACAGCATTATACAGGTAAGATCAGACCACTTTGGGAGCTGTAGCTTATTTATACAGCATTATACTGGTAAGATCAGACCACTTTGGGAGCTGTACCTTCTTTATACAGCATTATACAGGTAAGATCAGACCACTTTGGGAGCTGTAGCTTATTTATACAGCATTATACTGGTAAGATCAGACCACTTTGGGAGCTGTAGCTTCTTTATACAGCATTATACTGGTAAGATCAGACCACTTTGGGAGCTGTACCTTCTTTATACAGCATTATACAGGTAAGATCAGATCAGATTGTTCTAGTCTTTTAGATTTACTCTACAATAAGAACAGGAGGAGGTGTAGCCATTTCCTGCAGTCAAATGACCTAGTGGCCTCATTCATATTTTTTAAATAATTTCATAATTAATAAACATGTTTTTTTTTTAAACACAGACAATCGTGTGTTTCATATATGTCAAACAGTTTTGTTATACAGTATTTCATTCTTCTATGATGTATTTAAAGTGTAATTTTGGGATGCATTTCAACTCTATTTTTTTAAGCCCATAACCATGTGTGTGAGGTGTATACTTTTGTTTCAAAGTAGATGTGTTTAAGACTACAAAGAATCACTCTGTGTGACCCAGATTCAGCCCACTGCAGTAAAAGGTTAAGAGATGAAAGAAGGTTCCCACCTGCTCTGAAGGGGTTTCCGTACACAATCCCAGACAGGAACCTGCGTAGCCGTCCCATAGAGAATCGACCAATGAAACCACCCAGCTGCTCTCTGATCAGCTCCTTCTCAAATCCGCCCAACGACTCAGGGCTTACACAGATATCTGATCAGGAGAAGGGGAACTATGTTTGTGTGTGTGTGTGTGTGTGTGTGTGTGTGTGTGTGAGTGTGTGAGTGTGTGAGTGTGTGAGTGTGTGAGTGTGTGAGTGTGTGAGTGTGTGAGTGAGTGAGTGAGTGAGTGAGTGAGTCAAGTGTAAGTGTGTTTGTTGTGGTTGTCTCACCAAGTCGTCCATCCAATCGAACAAACAGTTCAAAGATGCTGAATGCGATGGTGGTGTGAGCTGGGATCACTATGGCCTTGTCTCGACCTTTGGGGTTTTGACCATCATCAATCTGAAACTGTAGAACACCAGTCAGATAGGTGAGACAGGGCATTCATCCATTCAACCATTACCTGCTGAGAGTGTCAGATGTCAGTGTTTCTGTGTGTATTGTACTGTGTGTGAGTGTGGTGTGTAGGTGTGTGTATTGTGTCTGTGTGTATGCTGTGTGTGTGTACGGTGTAAAGGTATGTGTACTGTATGTGTGTGTGTACTGTGTGTGTGTGCTGTGTGTGTGTGTGTGTACAGTGTGTTTGTAGGTGTGTGTACCCTAATGTGTACCATGTGTGTACCGTGTGTGTAGGTGTGCGTATTGTATGTGTGTGCGTACTGTGTGTGTAGGTGTGTGTAGGTGTGCGTATTGTATGTGTGTGTGTACTGTGTGTTTGTAGGTGTGTGTACCCTAATGTGTACCATGTGTGTACCGTGTGTGTAGGTGTGCGTATTGTATGTGTGTGCGTACTGTGTGTTTGTAGGTGTGTTTAGGTGTGCGTATTGTATGTGTGTGTGTACTGTGTGTTTGTAGGTGTGTGTACCCTAATGTGTACCATGTGTGTACCGTGTGTGTAGGTGTGCGTATTGTATGTGTGTGCGTACTGTGTGTGTAGCTGTGCATTTACCCTCATAGTCGTCCGTCTCATGCCAGCGTGGACAGTGAGAGAACACTGACGCGTCGTACGGATGCTCTCCATGACAATGCAGAGAACACTCCGCCCACTTTCTTTGGACTGACGAATCAGACAGTGATCCAGATCCACTTTCCTATAGTGGAAAGAAACCAGAACACAAACCTGTGTCAGAAAGACTTCTACTGTCCAGGTGTAATATACAGTATGTACAACCAACATGGTCTCATTAGAATATCGACAGCTTGGTTCCATCTGGAAAAAGATGATTCTGAGATAATTGGCTTTAAAGTTCTGAACCCTCATTGGTTTAAAAGATGTCAGCAATTTTGAACTGAGGTATTTAGACTACTGTATAGGTAGAGAACATTGAACAGAACAAGGCTGTTTCAATAACTACATGTTGACTAAAATACAGATAGGACATTTAAGTCCCAAGCTCTCTATATGTCAAAATAATGACATTTAATCATTGTAATTATATGTCAAAATAGTGACATTTAATCATTGTAGTTATATATTAACTAACCTGCCATATTAGTTGTTTGTCATCACCATTATGACCCTTGGTAATATCTCATCAGAAACAAAACCAGAATGAAATGGATTAAATTCTAAGCCATTTTCCACCACCTGCAGTGTACCTGGAGTTGAGTTCCCTGAGCAGAGTTGGGACCTCTACCTCGTGTTTGGTGACGATCCCAAAGGAGGCTTTGACAGCCACAGAGTCTGAACCACTGATGTTGAACCCCACGTCGTTCATCAGGTGGTTCCCTAATCTGCCGTTCAGGGCCACGTCAGACTTGTCCTCATAGTTCAGGAGCTGGTAGGACGACACCCCTGTTTGAATGGAATAAAAGACATTGTTAAAGGCATCTGATATTGTATGAGACTAGCTTTACATCTGCAGAAACACATGCTTTACTTTTTCAAAGTCAAAGACAGTCATAATGCATTATAAGCCCATTATAATACCTTATAAGCTATTCATAATGCACTATAATGAATGACATAGGCGTTAATAGCTGCTGACAAACATGCATTCCTCCCCTCACTGGACTCTACCTGCTGTGATCTCCTTCTCCCCCACCAGGATGTCTTTCAGGGAGAAGGGGGTTGAGGCGTACTTGGTTTTCTTCCAGAAGTGTCTCTTCCTCTTCCTGGTGACCAGGCTGAGGGGTTGGTAGCGGTCAGCCTCACTCAGGCTCGGTACAGGGATCAACCGACCTGTGTCTCCCACCTGCTTCACAAAGTTCTTAGTCGCCGCAGCGAACATACCGGTGACCAAGGAACAGCAGACGGGTGCAGGAGTCACTGCTGGAAATGCAAGGCAGCGACAGGTATGTAAGTGTCCGCTGTCCAGGCAAATGTGAATCCTTTAGTTTACACTATTAAATACGTTTTTTCTCTTTTTCTTGTCTTTGGTGAGTTCACATTGGGATGTTCTGCACAGGTGGACAGTTGTTCTGAATAGATGTCTCTCAAACAGGTAGAGTCATTCAGCTGTGCAGCTCAGGGCTAATGAATAATGGAGACACCATGTAAGGGGATATGGGGGACAAGCTGTCCCATAACGCGATTGGACAGGTAGTTGCCTTCATTCTTCCTGTCATGTGACCAGTGAGCTCACCAATGGGTTATGCAGTACTTCCTGTGCTACTCTGTCTTTGAGGCCCTAGATGTCTATCAATAATGCTGCCCTGAGCGCTGAAAAGTGATATCAGTGTAAGTATCAATAGTTTAATTGTAGCTGGTTAGGGAATCTGATCAAATTTAAATGGATCAGGGTTACACACCTTAAAGGAAAACTCCACCAAAAAGCTATCTATTGGTGTGGTCCCAAATGTTGTTGATATAGTCCCAAATGTTGTTGATATAGTCCCAAATGTTATTGATATAGTCCCAAATGTTGTTGATATAGTCCCAAATGTTTTTCATGTCAGCGATCAAGTTTTCAAGACATTTAACTTTCATAATACAGAAGGTATGATACATTCAACATGATGAAAGTTCAATATCTTGAAAACTTGATTGCTGACATGCATTTTTTTTATTTAACTAGGAAAGTAATTTAATTCTTATTTACAATGATGGCCTACACCGGCCAAACCCAGACAATGTAGGCCAACTGTACACCGTCCTATGGGACACCCAATCAGGGCCAGTTGTGATACAGCCTGGATTCGAACTAGGGTGTCGGTAGTGCCACCTCAAGCACTGAGATGCAGTGTCTTAGACCACTGTGCCACTCGGGACTATATCAACAATGGACTAATGAAACAAATACCAGAGTAGCATGTGAAACATCTGGTTCCTGTGTTGTGAACTAGCATGACAAATAGCAAGAAGAGTGGTGGTCTTTGTGGTGTCTATGTTCAAATGTACTTTTCTTGTGGTTGTGTCTGGTACCAATAATAGGCTAGTCTACATGTTACAGGGAGTTGAATACTTCTAGACCAAGGCTTTCCCCACCCAAAGGTCATACAGGATATGTTATGTTATGACCTTGCCTTCCTTGTAATTTAGCTGTTTGGCTGGGAAATGAAACGTAATGTTTATTTATGAGACTTTTTAAAAAGTGGGAAATGGGTGTGGTTTCCACAGTGTAAACTATGTCTGTATTCACACTGGTCCATTAACAATGACCAGGAATAGAAGGTCCTTTCTAAAGGTCAGAATGACTACCCAGGTAGGCTATTACAGAGATAAGACAAGCAGGACACAAATATGTGTTACTGTGCAAATGACCATATGGGGACATGGAATGAATAAACGTCTGTGAATGCCTTCACAATTTCGAGTAAATCCAGAGAAACTACTGGGGAGCCTTTTTTGTGAAGCTGGTGAGCGTTTCCAAGCCTTCTGCTGCAAAATGGCTGCCTTGACATCTCGGAATACATTACGTCCCGCTGGTGTGTTTGCTGGTGTTTTGATTTGTTTGGCGCGTCAGGTTTTGTTTGTGTAATCATTTTAATATCCTACCCTCCTCATTTTAATATCCTACCCTCCTCATTTTAATATCCTACCCTCCTCATTTTAATATCCTACCCTCCTCATTTTAATATCCTACCCTCCTCATTTGAATATCCTACCCTCCTCATTTTAATAGACATTCATTGTCACGTCCTGACCTTAGTTCCTTTTTTATGTCTCTGTTTTAGTTTGGTCAGGGCGTGAGTTGGGGTGGGCATTCTATGTTTTGTAGTCTAGGTTTTGTATTTCTATGTGTTTGGCCTGGTATGGTTCCCAATCAGAGGCAGCTGGCAATCGTTGTCTCTGATTGAGAACCATACTTAGGTAGCCTGTTCCCACCTGTGTTTGTGGGTAGTTATTTTTCCGTTTCAGTGTTTGCGCCATTCGGGACTGTTTCGGTTTTCATTTTGATTCTCTTGTTCTTTTGTATTCAGTCTAATTAAATTATATTTTGGATACATACCACGCTGCATTTTGTTCCTCTTCACCTTCTTCAACCCACGACAGCCATTACAGAACTACCCACCACAACCGGACCAAGCAGCGTGGTAACCAGGAGCAGAGGTTTCTGGACTCCTGGACATGGGAGGAGATTTTGGACGGAAAGTGACCCTGGGCACAGGCTGGGGAATATCGCCGCCCCCGGGGAGTGCCGAAGGCAGCCAAAGCCGAGAGGTGGCATTATGAGGAGTTAGCACGGCAGCGCAACAGGGACGAGAGGCAGCCCCAAAAATGTATTGGGGGGGAGGCCACACGGGGAGTGTGGCTAAGTCAGGTAGGAGACCTGAGCCAACTCCCCGTGCTTACCGTGGTCCAGTAGGCACCGTGTTATGCCGTGAGGCGCACAGTGTCCCCAGTGCGCAGGCATAGCCTGGTGCACTACATCGCAGCGCCTCGTATCGGCTGGGCTAGAGTGGGCATTAGGCCAGGTGCTATGAAGCCGGCTCAGCGCATCTGGTTTCCAGTGCATCACCTCGGCCCGGGGTATATGGCACCAGCCCTACGCACGGTGTCCCCAGTTCGCCAGCACAGCCCAGTGCGGTCTGTTCCACCCCGCTGCACTGGCCGGGCTACGGGGAGTATCCAGCCAGGACAGGTTGTGCAGGCTCAGTGCTCAAGACCTCCAGTGCGCCTCCACGCCTCCACGGTCCGGTCCATCCGGTGCCTCCTCCACGCACCAGGCCTCCGGTGGCAGCCCCATGCACCAGGCTGTCTCTCCGTCTCCTCCCTCCAGGTGCTCCCTCCTGTCCAGCGCTGCCAGAGTCTCCCTCCTGTCCAGCGCTGCCAGAGCCGCCCCCCTGTTCAGCGCTGCCAGAGCCGCCCGTCTGTCCTGAGCTGCCAGAGCCGCCTGTCTGTCCTGAGCTGCCAGAGCCGCCCGTCTGTCCTGAGCTGCCAGAGCCGCCCGTCTGTCCTGAGCTGCCAGAGCCGCCCGTCTGTCCTGAGCTGCCAGAGCCGCCCGCCCGTGCTCTTGTTCTTTTGTATTCAGTCTCATTAAATTATATTATGGATACATACCACGCTGGATTTTGGTCCTCCGATCCTTCCTACTACTCCTCCTCGTCAGAGCTCTAGGATGACACACATGACATCCTATATATAGGGCCTTTTACTGTTACTATAATGTAATCTGTAATCAGAAACAGATTCTATTTTCAGTAATCTGCTGAACGCTGGCTGTCTGAGACTGAGAGCACAGGAAAAAAGGAAGAAAATTAGAGGTTAGACAACCCTTTAAAAGAGGGAGTGAGAGAGAGGCGCGAGAGAGAGAGAAGTAGAGAGAGAGAGAAGTAGAGAGAGAGTGAGGTGGCGCGAGAGAGAGAGAGAAGTAGAGAGAGAGAGAAGTAGAGAGAGAGTGAGGTGGTGCGAGAGAGAGAGAGAAGTAGAGAGAGTGAGGCGGTGGGAGAGAGAGAAGTAGAGAGAGAGAGAGCGAGAGAGAGAGACTGTTTCTCTGGTCTAGTTCAGGCAGTTATTTTCTCTTCTCAAGGCTACCGGGATATTACTGGATGGTACTGTGCACTGCAACGCTAGCCTAGTTCTCTCATCCTCCTCTCCTCTCGTCTTCCTCTCTGCCCTGTACGTGTGTTGGGAAGGTGCCTGTCTCAGGTGCAGACATGGCCACCTCTGTGCTCTCCAGGATTATTCTATGTCTGGCTATATCTCTGTTTCCGGTATTGACAGTGACCAGCCAGGATGTCAACCTAGGTGAGTGGATGGGGCTGCACTGCATGACTTATGGTCTGACTGACAGATGATTGTGTTGATTGCTATTGCTTGTACTGAGTGATATGAATTGCTCATGTGTTTAACTTTTTGTTCTACATTTTTTGAATTGATTGATTTAATTGATTTAATAATTAGAAGTCGTAGGCTGCGTCAGGCGCAGACGACATTACAGATGTCACATTGAATTGAATAATTGATAAAACTGACCTTGTCCAAGAGAGAATTATATGGCTATCAAAACGTCATGCCAGGGTAAGCCTACACCAAACACACAATTCATTGGTATTTTTTGTAGAATTCACAATGTGGAAAATGAATGGCGGAAAAAAACTGTTTTTATGGGTATTATGATGCGTCCACTGTGGTGGACTGTTATGGTCCTCTTCGGCAGGTAGATGGCAGGTGGTCAAGATTGACACATCACACACAATGCAATTTAAAAACTACAGTAAAATCAATTACTACTATATCAACCCTATCAACAGCACAGAGGTGCCCGTTTAGGAGACGCCTCATCAGAGAATATCTCTAATCACACCTCTAATCACATCTCTAGTCACACCTCTAATCACACCTCTGATCACACCTCTGATCACACCGACACACTATTTCTCAGATATTATTTATGTGGCACCTTAAAGCATTTCTCTGAAGACAGTTTTCAGGTAGCTTGGTAACCCGTTCCACAGAACTGCAGCAGAGTACAGGAAGGACTGTTTTTCCATGGAGATCTTGAGTCTACAGGGAACATATTTTGTAAAAGTCCCTCTGGGAACAAAGGATTAGGGTTGCAAAGCTACCCGTAATATAACAGAGTTACTGGAATCTTCAGTGATCTATGGCAATCTATGGTATCTTTGGTGATTTATACTTGAATACTAAAAAATATACATATTCATATATAATATTCATTTTTTTATATCTGTGTCCATATTGTCCATGAGTTTCTAGTGGATAGACCACATGGTTCAAGAGAAAAGAGCATAATTAATGAAAACAGCCTCTAACCAACAATGGCATTAACTCTACAACTCTTCCAACTATTGTCTTTTTTCACAACTGCCACCAGTTTGGTCACAAAACATTTACAACAAAGACATATTGACATAGTAAAATAAATACATGTGTGTAAAAATATATAAATAATATTTCATGCTGAAACAACCCTCATTAAACACAAATGATATTCACTAAGGTTTATATTTCAGATGTGTTACAGTTTTGTCATTCCATTTTTTATTTTTTTAAGTCATCTTATTAGACATGTGTATATATATATATATATATGGTATATATATACATACTGTATATATATTTTACATGCGATAAGCCACACAGAGGGACAGAGATAATTACAGACACCTGTTATAATCTGAAGTACCCAAAAAGGCCCCTAGATGTCATCTGGTAAGATTCCATATATTCCTTGAAAGTTACCAACATTCTGTTAGTTTACTGGTAAAGTACTCGAAAGTTTAGAGTAATATACCCTACTGTTGCAACCCTTCTCAGGATAGATCAAGCATGTCAATGAGAGGATGCAACACTTTTATGCGTTTGATATTTTTATGGTCCTTATTGAACATCTATAGGTGTTGTATAAGCAATGTTCATATTTCCTTTTCTATCTTTCTTTCTTTTTCTTTTTTTTTCTTAAAAAAAAAAGTTTGTGTTCAGTTTACACGCCTCAATATCACAATTATTTTCTCACAATGAAATATAAAGTACTAAAATATATATATATATTTTTTACTGTAGGAAGTGGTTTGTTTTACAAGTACCATGATACCTCTCACTCACAGCAGGTTCAGTCCAGTTTACAGGCCACCCAGTCTCTGGACCACGTTGGCCTTGTACTCAACATCACACCCCAAAAACAGAAAATAAAATCAACACTTTTAATGGATGCTATTTTCTCATTGTTCATATTGTAGCTTGTTTCAATAGAGTAAATAAAGTGTTCAAATAAAACTAATGGGATAGGTTCTCTCAGAGATGTCTGGATACAAACATACATACATGGATAGAATCCAGATTTTTATTAGTTTTTTACAAGGCATGTCAGTTAGGAACAAATTCTTCTCTACAATAACAGCAACAAAAATACATCCCTCTGAGACAGACTACGTGTTAAAGTGGTGTTGTGTGCATGACTGGCTGGCTGGCTGACTGGCTGACTGGCTGACTGGCTGACTGGCTGGCTGGCTGGCTGGCTGGCTGGCTGGCTGACTGGCTGGCTGGCTGACTGGCTGGCTGACTGGCTGACTGACTGACTGGCAGGGCTATTTCAGTGCAAGGCTGAATGAAGGGTTGTAGAGCGCCATGGCCATAATGATGTGGGGACGGACCAAAACAGGCCACTGATTTTGGTTAGGGGTTTGCCAGAGAGCGACCGGACACACCCAGTGAAATGATGAATGCTGGGTATGAATATGCTTCATACTGTCGGCATCCACAAAGCCCATTTCACTTTAGGAGTATGCTGTCTTTGAACAGCGAAGGATGTAAGTTACTGATGTGGGGAACAAAACGTATTATTGAGTCTGGTTTCTCTCCTTGTCGTTTTGTGTCTGCTTGTGTAGCGACAGGTCAATCAGGTGATAAGTAGGCCTAACTTTACCTGCCACCTGGGCCCGGCTTTTTAAAAGTTATCTGTCCAGATTACATCTATCGGATAAGATGAAATGCATAGAAACAGAATGAATAGAACGGGAGTTCCCATTCAAGTCAATGATTCGTCCTATTCATTCGTTCTATTCATTCTGTATCTATGTCTTTAATCCTATCCGATAGGTGAACTCCAGATAGATAAGGCCCTGATGACTGGTGTTAGCTCAACCAAGCTGATGCCTAGGCTTTAGCTCAGCGGGTGGAAGCAGACTTGTTGCAGGCAGGCAACCTGAGTTCAAACCCAGTAGGTCACACCTGCTGCTCGGGGGTTTAGGCCCATGTTGCTATAGAAAAGGTCTTAGTGTAAAAAGTCACAGGTATTGTGTAGTAAGGGTGCTGCTGAGGGGAGGACGGCTCATAATAATGGCCGGAACGGAGCAAATGGAATGGCATCAAACACCTGGAAACCATGGAAACCAGGTGTTTGATGTATTTGATACCGTTCCACTGATTCCGCTCCAGTCATTACAATGAGCCCGTCCTCCCCAAGCCAACAACCTTTTGTGGTGCATTGTTTGAGCAGATTAACGCTACAGTGAAAAAGACATGAAAACCATACTTTCCAAAATGTTCCCCCATGTTCTGTAGCTGTAAAACAGTATACTATTGGACAATGTGTGATAGTGCTTGATAATATAACACCAAGATCACTTTCACCTGACTTCACAGCTGAGCAGCACAGTGACATGAAGGTCAGTGTGTAGTGGGAAGTTATAGCAGGCGGCCATATTGGATAATTAACTGAAGAGGAACGCTGTTTTGGTCCATGTGCAAACCACAAATGGATTCAATTTACAGTAACCACAGGCCTCACTTTTATAGTGATCAACACTCTGAATATAATGGCTTTAATCATAACACCCTGGTTGGTGAAGTCAATATACATATTATTGATTAATTTACATTATTCACTTGGGTACAGCTGACTTAATAATGTTATAACATTTTGTAAATGGAAGTTGGTCCATATGATGATGCGTTTAGATTCCATGGCTGTGGAGTTAGCTGGGTGTGGCCTCTCATGGCTGGCCCAGAAATACAGCCCAGCCACAGGCACATGCTAAGCATAACCTATAATATAGGCTGTGGGTTTCCCTGAAATAACTCCTGCTTTTGAAAAGTAGCTTCTCTCTTGGGGAGAAGCTCGCCCACATAATGAGTACTTAGAAGTGATGTTTTTCATATAAAACTGGCTAAGTTTATAAAAGTGAGATTCCACAAAGATACTACATATAGCACTGCAGCAGGTGGTCAGTGTTTCTCCTAGTTTCACTCTCTTAGTTTCCAACAGAGGCCCCACCACCCCGCCTAGATAATGCCATGGGAGGTGCTTCTGTATTGGAGCGATGTTTCCCCGATTCACAGATGAATTGTGAAAAGAGCTTCTGTTCTGTGTCATCGTGCTGTGTATCATCTTCCTCTTATCGTCAGGGAACTTTAGTCTCAGGGATCTCATTGAAGTGGGAAGAGCAACGTAGGCACCGATTTATAAAGGTCCAAAAATAACATCAAGCCCAGAACCTGAATGGAAAGTCTGATTTTTTAGTCTATATTACTGGTTTTGACTTACATGACGTCACTGTCTTACTCAGTACTTATGTCGACTATATTTAACTTCAAATGACAAGTGGGGAGATGTAATTTTGATAAGTAACGTAATGATTTATAATGACGAACTTCCTATTTTGTCAAAGAAAATTGTGTCCTGAAAAAAAAAGTATGTTCTGACCTACTCATAAAGAGTAGGTCATAAAGAGTAGGTATGAATATGTCCTGACCTACTCATAAAGAGTAGGTCATGAAGAGTAGGTCATAAAGAGTAGGTCATAAAGAGTAGGTATGAGTATGTCCTGACCTACTCATAAAGAGTAGATTATAAAGAATAGGTATGAGTATGTCCTGACCTACTCATAAAGAGTAGGTATGAGTATGTCCTGACCTACTCATAAAGAGTAGGTATGAGTATGTCCTGACCTACTCATAAAGAGTAGGTATGAGTATGTCCTGACCTACTCATAAAGAGTAGGTTATAAAGAGTAGGTATGAGTATGTCCTGACCTACTCATAAAGAGTAGGTATGAGTATGTCCTGACCTACTCATAAAGAGTAGGTTATAAAGAGTAGGTATGAGTATGTCCTGACCTACTCATAAAGAGTAGGTTATAAAGAGTAGGTATGAGTATGTCCTGACCTACTCATAAAGAGTAGGTATGAGTATGTCCTGACCTACTCATAAAGAGTAGGTCATAAAGAGTAGGTATGAGTATGTCCTGACCTACTCATAAAGAGTAGGTATGAGTATGTCCTGACCTACTCATAAAGAGTAGGTCATAAAGAGTAGGTATGAGTATGTCCTGACCTACTCATAAAGAGTAGGTTATAAAGAGTAGGTATGAGTATGTCCTGACCTACTCATAAAGAGTCATAAAGAGTAGGTTATAAAGTAGGTTATAAAGAGTAGGTATGAGTATGTCCTGACCTACTCATAAAGAGTAGGTTATAAAGAGTAGGTATGAGTATGTCCTGACCTACTCATAAAGAGTAGGTCATAAAGAGTAGGTTATAAAGAGTAGGTTATAAAGAGTAGGTATGAGTATGTCCTGACCTACTCATAAAGAGTAGGTCATAAAGAGTAGGTTATAAAGAGTAGGTTATAAAGAGTAGGTATGAGTATGTCCTGACCTACTCATAAAGAGTAGGTCATAAAGAGTAGGTTATAAAGAGTAGGTTATAAAGAGTAGGTTATAAAGAGTAGGTCATAAAGAGTAGGTCATAAAGAGTAGGTATGAGTATGTCCTGACCTACTCATAAAGAGTAGGTCATAAAGAGTAGGTTATAAAGAATAGGTTATAAAGAGTAGGTATGAGTATGTCCTGACCATAAAGAGTAGGTCATAAAGAGTAGGTTATAAAGAGTAGGTTATAAAGAGTAGGTTATAAAGAGTAGGTCATAAAGAGTAGGTCATAAAGAGTAGGTTATAAAGAGTAGGTTATAAAGAGTAGGTCATAAAGAGTAGGTTATAAAGAGTAGGTTATAAAGAGTAGGTATGAGTATGTCCTGACCTACTCATAAAGAGTAGGTTATAAAGAGTAGGTCATAAAGAGTAGGTTATAAAGAGTAGGTTATAAAGAGTAGGTCATAAAGAGTAGGTTATAAAGAGTAGGTCATAAAGAGTAGGTTATAAAGAGTAGGTCACAAAGAGTAGGTTATAAAGAGTAGGTCATAAAGAGTAGGTTATAAAGAGTAGGTTATAAAGAGTAGGTATGAGTATGTCCTGACCTACTCATAAAGAGTAGGTTATAAAGAGTAGGTATGAAGTATAGTCCTGACCTACTCATAAAGAGTAGGTCATAAAGAGTAGGTTATAAAGTAGGTTATAAAGAGTAGGTTATAAAGAGTAGGTATGAGTATGTCCTGACATACTCATAAAGAGTAGGTCATAAAGAGTAGGTTATAAAGAGTAGGTTATAAAGAGTAGGTCATAAAGAGTTGGTCATAAAGAGTAGGTTATAAAGAGTAGGTTATAAAGAGTAGGTATGAGTATGTCCTGACCTACTCATAAAGAGTATGTCATAAAGAGTAGGTTATAAAGAATAGGTTATAAAGAGTAGGTATGAGTATGTCCTGACCTACTCATAAAGAGTAGGTATGAGTATGTCCTGACCTAAAAAGAGTAGGTCATAAAGAGTAGGTATGAGTGACCTACTCATAAAGAGTAGGTCATAAATGTCCTGAGTAAAGAGTAGGTCATAAAAGAGTAGGTATGAGTATGTCCTGACCTACTCATAAAGAGTAGGTTATAAAGAGTAGGTATGAGTATGTCCTGACCTACTCATAAAGAGTAGGTCATAAAGAGTAGGTTATAAAGAGTAGGTTATAAAGAGTAGGTATGAGTATGTCCTGACCTACTCATAAAGAGTAGGTTATAAAGAGTAGGTATGAGTATGTCCTGAACTCATAAAGAGTAGGTATGAGTATGTCCTGACCTACTCATAAAGAGTAGGTATGAGTAAACTCATAAAGAGAGGTCATAAAAGAGTAGGTAGGTATGATGTCCTGACCTACTCATAAAGAAGGTATGTATGTCCTGACCTCTCATAAAGAGTAGGTATGAGTATGTCCTGACCTACTCATAAAGAGTAGGTTATAAAGAGTAGGTATGAGTATGTCCTGACCTACTCATAAAGAGTAGGTTATAAAGAGTAGGTCATAAAGAGTAGGTATGAGTATGTCCTGACCTACTCATAAAGAGTAGGTCATAAAGACCTACTATAAAGAGTAGGTTATAAAGAGTAGGTATGAGGTTATAAAGAGTAGGTTATAAAGAGTAGGTATAGTATGTCCTGACCTAGTATAAAGTAGGTGTCCTGACCTACTCATAAAGAGTAGGTCATAAAGAGTAGGTTATAAAGAGTAGGTATAAAGAGTAGGTATGAGTATGTCCTGACCTACTCATAAAGAGTAGGTTATAAAGAGTAGGTATGAGTATGTCCTGACCTACTCATAAAGAGTAGGTCATAAAGAGTAGGTTATAAAGAGTAGGTTATAAAGAGTAGGTATGAGTATGTCCTGACCTACTCATAAAGAGTAGGTCATAAAGAGTAGGTTATAAAGAGTAGGTTATAAAGAGTAGGTATGAGTATGTCCTGACCTACTCATAAAGAGTAGGTCATAAAGAGTAGGTTATAAAGAGTAGGTTATAAAGAGTAGGTTATAAAGAGTAGGTCATAAAGAGTAGGTCATAAAGAGTAGGTATGAGTATGTCCTGACCTACTCATAAAGAGTAGGTCATAAAGAGTAGGTTATAAAGAATAGGTTATAAAGAGTAGGTATGAGTATGTCCTGACCTACTCATAAAGAGTAGGTTATAAAGAGTAGGTTATAAAGAGTAGGTCATAAAGAGTAGGTTATAAAGAGTAGGTCATAAAGAGTAGGTTATAAAGAGTAGGTTATAAAGAGTAGGTCATAAAGAGTAGGTTATAAAGAGTAGGTTATAAAGAGTAGGTATGAGTATGTCCTGACCTACTCATAAAGAGTAGGTTATAAAGAGTAGGTTATAAAGAGTAGGTTATAAAGAGTAGGTCATAAAGAGTAGGTTATAAAGAGTAGGTCATAAAGAGTAGGTTATAAAGAGTAGGTCACAAAGAGTAGGTTATAAAGAGTAGGTCATAAAGAGTAGGTTATAAAGAGTAGGTTATAAAGAGTAGGTATGAGTATGTCCTGACCTACTCATAAAGAGTAGGTTATAAAGAGTAGGTATGAGTATGTCCTGACCTACTCATAAAGAGTAGGTCATAAAGAGTAGGTTATAGAGAGTAGGTTATAAAGAGTAGGTTATAAAGAGTAGGTATGAGTATGTCCTGACATACTCATAAAGAGTAGGTCATAAAGAGTAGGTTATAAAGAGTAGGTTATAAAGAGTATGTCATAAAGAGTTGGTCATAAAGAGTAGGTTATAAAGAGTAGGTTATAAAGAGTAGGTATGAGTATGTCCTGACCTACTCATAAAGAGTATGTCATAAAGAGTAGGTTATAAAGAATAGGTTATAAAGAGTAGGTATAAGTATGTCCTAGGTTATAAAGAGTAGGTATGAGTATGTCCTGACCTACTCATAAAGAGTAGGTCATAAAGAGTAGGTATGAGTATGTCCTGACCTACTCATAAAGAGTAGGTATGAGTATGTCCTGACCTACTCATAAAGAGTAGGTCATAAAGAGTAGGTATGAGTATGTCCTGACCTACTCATAAAGAGTAGGTTATAAAGAGTAGGTATGAGTATGTCCTGACCTACTCATAAAGAGTAGGTCATAAAGAGTAGGTTATAAAGAGTAGGTTATAAAGAGTAGGTATGAGTATGTCCTGACCTACTCATAAAGAGTAGGTTATAAAGAGTAGGTATGAGTATGTCCTGACCTACTCATAAAGAGTAGGTCATAAAGAGTAGGTTATAAAGAGTAGGTTATAAAGAGTAGGTATGAGTATGTCCTGACCTACTCATAAAGAGTAGGTTATAAAGAGTAGGTTATAAAGAGTAGGTTATAAAGAGTAGGTCATAAAGAGTAGGTTATAAAGAGTAGGTCATAAAGAGTAGGTCATAAAGAGTAGGTTATAAAGAGTAGGTTATAAAGAGTAGGTCATAAAGAGTAGGTTATAAAGAGTAGGTCATAAAGAGTAGGTATGAGTATGTCCTGACCTACTCATAAAGAGTAGGTTATAAAGAGTAGGTTATAAAGAGTAGGTCATAAAGAGTAGGTTATAAAGAGTAGGTCATAAAGAGTAGGTCATAAAGAGTAGGTCATAAAGAGTAGGTTATAAAGAGTAGGTTATAAAGAGTAGGTATGAGTATGTCCTGACCTACTCATAAAGAGTAGGTCATAAAGAGTAGGTATGAGTATGTCCTGACCTACTCATAAAGAGTAGGTTATAAAGAGTAGGTTATAAAGAGTAGGTCATAAAGAGTAGGTTATAAAGAGTAGGTCATAAAGAGTAGGTCATAAAGAGGTTATAAAGGTCATAAAGAGTAGGTCATAAAGAGTAGGTCATAAAGAGTAGGTTATAAAGAGTAGGTTATAAAGAGTAGGTATGAGTATGTCCTGACCTACTCATAAAGAGTAGGTCATAAAGAGTAGGTTATAAAGAGTAGGTATGAGTATGTCCTGACCTACTCATAAAGAGTAGGTATGAGTATGTCCTGTACTCATAAAGAGTAGGTATGAGTATGTCCTGACCTACTCATAAAGAGTAGGTTATAAAGAGTAGGTATGAGTATGTCCTGACCTACTCATAAAGAGTAGGTATGATAACCTACTCATAAAGAGTAGGTCATAAAGAGTAGGTATGAGTATGTCCTGACCTACTCATAAAGAGTAGGTTATAAAGAGTAGGTATGAGTATGTCCTGACCTACTCAAAAGAGTAGGTCATAAAGAGTAGGTTATAAAGAGTAGGTTATAAAGAGGTTATAAAGAGTAGGTATGAGTATGTCCTGACCTACTCATAAAGAGTTGGTCATAAAGTAGGTTATAAAGAGTAGGTTATAAAGAGGTATGAGGTCCTGACCTACTCATAAAGAGTAGGTCATAAAGAGTAGGTCATAAAGAGTAGGTCATCAAGAGTAGGTCATAAAGAGTAGGTCATAAAGAGTAGGTTATAAAGAGTAGGTATGAGTATGTCCTGACCTACTCATAAAGAGTAGGTTATAAAGAGTAGGTCATAAAGAGCAGGTTATAAAGAGTAGGTTATAAAGAGTAGGTCATAAAGAGTAGGTTATAAAGAGTAGGTCATAAAGAGTAGGTTATAAAGAGTAGGTTATAAAGAGTAGGTATGAGTATGTCCTGACCTACTCATAAAGAGTAGGTCATAAAGAGTAGGTACTCATAAAGAGTAGGTCATGAAAGAGTAGGTCATAAAGAGTAGGTCATAAAGAGTAGGTCATAAAGAGGTAGGAATATACTCAAAAGAGTAGGTTATAAAGAGTAGGTATGAGTAGGACCTACTCATAAAGAGTAGGTATGAGTACCTACTCATAAAGAGTAGGTTATAAAGAGTAGGTATGAGTATGTCAAAGAGTAGGTTATAAAGAGGTAGGTCCTATAAAAAGAGTAGGTTATGAGTATGTCCTGACCTACTCAAAAGAGTAGGTCATAAAGGGTATGAGTATGTCCTGACCTACTCATAAAGAGTAGGTCATGAAGAGTAGGTCATAAAGAGTAGGTCATAAAGAGTAGGTATGAGAATGTCCTGACCTACTCATAAAGAGTAGGTTATAAAGAGTAGGTATGAGTATGTCCTGACCTACTCATAAAGAGTAGGTATGAGTATGTCCTGACCTACTCATAAAGAGTAGGTTATAAAGAGTAGGTATGAGTATGTCCTGACCTACTCATAAAGAGTTATAAAGAGTAGGTATGAGTATGTCCTGACCTACTCATAAAGAGTAGGTCATAAAGAGTAGGTATGAGTATGTCCTGACCTACTCATAAAGAGTAGGTTATAAAGAGTAGGTATGAGTATGTCCTGACCTACTCATAAAGAGTAGGTCATAAAGAGTAGGTTATAAAGAGTAGGTTATAAAGAGTAGGTTATAAAGAGTAGGTATGAGTATGTCCTGACCTACTCATAAAGAGTAGGTCATAAAGAGTAGGTTATAAAGAGTAGGTTATAAAGAGTAGGTATGAGTATGTCCTGACCTACTCATAAAGAGTAGGTCATAAAGAGTAGGTCATAAAGAGTAGGTCATCAAGAGTAGGTCATAAAGAGTAGGTCATAAAGAGTAGGTTATAAAGAGTAGGTATGAGTATGTCCTGACCTACTCATAAAGAGTAGGTTATAAAGAGTAGGTTATAAAGAGTAGGTCATAAAGAGTAGGTTATAAAGAGTAGGTCATAAAGAGTAGGTTATAAAGAGTAGGTTATAAAGAGTAGGTATGAGTATGTCCTGACCTACTCATAAAGAGTAGGTCATAAAGAGTAGGTATGAGTATGTCCTGACCTACTCATAAAGAGTAGGTCATGAAGAGTAGGTCATAAAGAGTAGGTCATAAAGAGTAGGTCATAAAGAGTAGGTATGAGAATGTCCTGACCAACTCATAAAGAGTAGGTTATAAAGAGTAGGTATGAGTATGTCCTGACCTACTCATAAAGAGTAGGTCATGAGTAGGTCATAAAGAGCAGGTCATAAAGAGTAGGTATGAAATGTCCTGACCTACTCATAAAGAGTAGGTATGAGTATGTCCTGTCATAAAGAGTAGGTTATAAAGAGTAGGTATGAGTATGTCCTATAAAAAGAGTAGGTATGAGTATGTCCTGACCTACTCATAAAGAGTAGGTCATAAAGAGTAGGTATGAGTATGTCCTGACCTACTCATAAAGAGTAGGTATGAGTATGTCCTGACCTACTCATAAAGAGTAGGTTATAAAGAGTAGGTATGAGATGTCCTGTCCTGACCACTCATAAAGATAAAGAGTAGGTTATAAAGAGTAGGTTATAAAGAGTAGGTCCTGACCTACTCATAAAGAGTAGGTCCTGACCTACTCATAAAGTAGGTATGAGTATGTCATAAAGAGTGACCTACTCATAAAGAGTAGGTATGAGAATCAATAAAGAGTAGGTATGAGTATGTCCTGACCTACTCATAAAGAGTAGGTATGAGTAGAGTAGGTCATAAAGGAGTCTCATAAAGAGTAGGTTATAAAGAGTATGTCCTGGTATAAAAGAGTAGGTATGAGTAGGTCCTGACCTACTCATAAAGAGTAGGTCATAAAGAGTAGGTATAAAGAGTACTCATAAAGAGAGTAGGTTATAATGAGTAGGTCCTGAGGGTATGAGTATGTCCTGACCTACTCATAAAAAGTAGGTCATAAAGAGTAGGTTATAAAGAGTAGGTTATAAAGAGTAGGTTATAAAGAGTAGGTATGAGTATGTCCTGACCTACTCATAAAGAGTAGGTCATAAAGAGTAGGTCATAAAGAGTAGGTCATCAAGAGTAGGTCATAAAGAGTAGGTCATAAAGAGTAGGTTATAAAGAGTAGGTTATAAAGAGTAGGTCATAAAGAGTAGGTTATAAAGAGTAGGTCATAAAGAGTAGGTTATAAAGAGTAGGTCATAAAGAGTAGGTTATAAAGAGTAGGTATGAGTATGTTCTGACCTACTCATAAAGAGTAGGTCATAAAGAGTTGGTCATAAAGAGTAGGTCATAAAGAGTAGGTTATAAAGAGTAGGTATGAGTATGTCCTGACCTACTCATAAAGAGTAGGTTATAAAGAGTAGGTCATAAAGAGTAGGTTATAAAGAGTAGGTTATGAAGAGTAGGTCAGGACATTCTATCCTGGGGACAATCTGAGACGGTGTTAATGTGTTACATTCTTCATAAAAACCCTAAACTGAACGCTTCATGCATTGGCAAGTTCGTGTCAAGTGAGCTATACTTGATTTAACAGAATTTCGGACGTGTACCTAAACACAATGACACCAACACCACACTGTCCACATTATAGTAAATGTGAGATTATCCCACTCTGGGACAGTGTTCTCTCTCTTCAGTCTGCCACCTAGTGGCCATACAAGAAACACACAATTTACTAGACTAATAGTTTAGTCACATGGACACTCATCAAGTCACATGGTCCTTAAAAACTCTCATCCCTCATCAGGTCTCCTAAACATCCCCTTGATTCTATTGGCCAGAAATGATAATTCATGCTTTTTGTCATCTCTGAAAATCCCAGAAACCTGGTGGTGTTGTTTCCTGGTGTTATTGTAGAGGGTTATTCTACCTCTTACCTCATATGGGTTGAGGACATAACATGTAAAGATACGTGTGTAAATGCTGTTTACTTGCTGTGGCAGGGCACGAAGACAGCTGTGCCGAAAACGGCAAAGTCTACAGCAACAACGAGATTTGGAACCCGGAGCCATGTAAGATCTGTGTGTGTGACCTGGGGACTATTACCTGTGAGGACATCCAATGTGAAGACCTAGCCTGTAAGGAAACCAGCACCCCTGAGGGAGAATGTTGCCCTGTGTGTTCTGAGGCCGCAGGAACCCAGGGCCAGCAGGCTACTACCTGGGATAATCTGCTGCCAAAGATCAAAACAGGTGACTACATTCTCACCACATTACATTGATCCATGTTTTACAGTTTCAAGTGCCCACTAAGAGAATTATTCCTCATGCTCATGATGGAATGGTGTTCGATTAATGGTGTTGTTACATTTCTTACAACGTTCTAATTTCAGGCTCACTACGTCCTCTCAGTTCTCTCAGTGTTTTCTAATAGGACCTACGTCTGATTCATATTCTGTTCTTCAATCTCCATGACTCAGTAGACGAGAAGAAGGATGAGACCTGCAGGGCCAACGGGCAGGTGTACGCCCACAACGACATGTGGACCCCAGAGCCGTGCAGGGTGTGTGTGTGTGACAGTGGAACCACCATCTGTGAGGAGGTGCAGTGTGAGATGGTGGGGAACTGTGAGAAGGTGACCATCCCTGAGGGAGAGTGCTGCCCCGTGTGTGACAGCTTCTCCAGCGCTAACAGGAGGATAGGTGAGATATATATATATATGTATATATACATACATACATGCTTACACATATATATGAATTACATGTCTAAAGGGCGGGGCTCACATGTCTACATCATTACCTCAGACGAACTGTGACTGCAAGGTGTTGCATGGAAACCCAAGTGTGAAACGTAGCGATTAAGTTTGGATTCCCTGGAGGTGTCTCACTGACTGATGATAAGAGGGGAAAACATACTAGATTTCATAGTGTTTCAACATATAACACAGTATCAAGTCATTGAAGATCACATGTCAAATTAATGATGAAAGATCTACGTTAAAATCTGATTTCTTCCTTTCCCTTCCTCAAAGAAATGATGGCGTTCAAGGTGAGTAATGATACAAGATATTCTCAATCTTTGGTTTTCCAATTTTTACTTGGACACACCCCTGAATATTAGCCTGAGTGCCCGTCTGTTTGTGTTGTCACGCCAACTCCTTGTCACTCATTGTCATACACGTATTTGGATTGACAATGAGCAACGGGGTTGGTAAGAGCACAAACAGATCTGGAACCAGGCTACCTGAATAGCTGAGCTGATTGTCACATTGTTATGTGATGCATTTGATTTCCAGGGTCAGAAAGGCGAACCTGGTGATATCCCTTACGTAAGTCTGTGTTCATACCTCTCAGAGACAGCGCATCTGTTAATTAACAATTCACGTGACTGTTGACACCTATTATGACAACTGTTATCAAAAACATCATACTGTCACTTTTATAAGTGTTTTTGTTTGTTTTTTGTTTCCAGGTCGTGGGGCCAGTAGGTCAACCCGGACCAATGGTGAGCACTCTGTAGACATTTTTATTTGACATGATTATGTTAGAAGTTTCTCATACGGGTCATTGTTATGGCTGGAATTGAATCAATGGAGCTGTACCAATGACATCAAACACATGGATACAATGTGTTTGACTCCGTTCCATTGATTCTATTCCAGCCATTACAATGAGCCTGTCCTCTTATAGCTCCTCCCACCAGCCTCCTCTGGTATACTGTATAGAAGATTGGCTGGCCACTCCCCCCCTAATTTTCAGTCAGATTCTCTTTACCACACTAGATGGTACTATAGAGTATCAGTAAGGAGGGTTAGCTGATGCTACTACTGCGGTCTCTGTCCACAGCTACAGTGGGAAGACACTACCGCTAGTGTCAAATATCATGTGAAGTGATCATGTTTTCTTGTTATCTGTGTCAATGTTTCAGGGTCCTCCCGGAGCTCAGGGGAGCAGAGGATACACTGGTTTCAAGGGCAGAAAAGTATGTCTAACGCCATGACATTTACATCTAGAGAAGTGTGTTACAATACTGCGATTCAATGTGACCGAGGACTAACAAACTATCCTGAGATAACTCACTGCTCTTCAGTACCTTCATATGTTGAATCTGGTAGACATGTTGAATCATCTCTGTAGTAGTGACGTTCAATACTGTCACTCATGTGTTTGCATATGTTTCCTAAAATCCAGGGTTTACAGGGCCCAGCTGGCATCGACGGGGAACCAGGAGTCCCAGGGAACCCTGGTGAGCCAGGATCCCCCGGCCAGCCCTCACACCCTGGGGTGAGTTTGTCCGTCTGTCTCCCCAGCCCGACACTTCACTGGTGCAGTCTGTAACCTTCATTTCTGGTCAAAAGTGATTTCCCTCCCCACACTTGTTAGTAAACTGACTGAGAGGGTTGGTTTTGGAAAAAATACAGCCATTTTGTATTTTGTTTAGCTTTTAGGACGAATGTGCTTGCTGTACCTGAAATCATTTTCACCCCAAAACGTCAAGTAAGTAACATGAAGAGACTTGGGGGCTTGTAGGGATAGCTCCGAGCTTCCAAACCTTTTCTATCCCTCTTCTCATTGTACCTGTCCAGTTGAGGGGGGGGACGACGACACTGCACCTATTCTCTTCATACGGAGTCTGTGGTCACCAGTGAAGAACTTCCACACCGTGGTGATAATGAATGAATGACCGTCCTCCTCTCCCCCCCAGGGTCAGCTGGTCTCTCAAATGGCAGCAGGCTTCGGTGAGAAATCAGCTGGGATGATGGGAATGATATCTGGCAACAGGGTGAGTTACTATTAAATCACCTGGGATGATGGGGATGATATCTGGCAACAGGGTGAGTTACTATTAAATCACCTGGGATGATGGGGAGGATATCTGGCAACAGGGTGAGTTACTATTAAATCTGCTGTCCTCTACAAAAAAGTCCCAAACAAACCTCCTTGCATGGTAGTCCTTGCTAAGTGTGTGTGTCCATGGACAGTAGATTGTAAACAAGGAAAGACATACTGTAGAGTATTAACCACGGGAGGCTGGTGTTACCTTAATTTGGGAGGACAGGTTCGTGTTGATGGCTGGAGTGGAATTAGTTTAACGGTTTCCATGGTTTCCATGTGTTTCCGTGTGTTTGATGCCATTCCATTGGCTCCGTTCCAGACATTATTATGAGCCGTCCTCCCCTCAGCTGCATCCTGTCTAATACATTGTCTTTGGCGCGCTTGATTGAATGACAGTTCATTTAGGTTTGTGCCTATATTACTCATTACTCTGTCTCTGTATTTATTGATTTATTTTATTAATCCGTTATTTTACCAGGTAAGTTGACTGAGAACACGTTCTCATTTGCAGCAACGACCTGGGGAATAGTTACAGGGGAGGGGAGGGGGAGGAATGAGCCAATTGTAAACTGGGGATTATTAGGTGACCGTGATGGTTTGATGGCCAGATTGGGAATTTAGCCAGGACACCAGGGTTAACACCCCTGTATGTTGTCTCCATGTATATTTTAGGGTGAGGCAGGACCAAGAGGGCCTCCTGGACAGTCCGGTCAACCAGTAAGTCAAAGATGGCTGACTATATCTACCTTTCAGACATAAATTCTTAATGGAGATAAACAGACAGATATGTGATCATTACCTTTTCCTCCCTGTCACGTAGGGCTCTACAGGGGGGCAGGGGGCCCCAGGAGACGTTGGAGACCCCGGATCCATGGTAAGAACCATGCATAATCTCTGCATCAATCATCTCTCTGATGCTTTTTTGACTGGGTTTGAATCCTGGTCACCTACATGCTTGAAGACTGTTAGCCCATTGAGCTAAAGCCTAGGCATTAGCACAGGGAGCTAACTCAACAAAAAAAGGGCCTAAGCCATTGTTCCCCAACAGTATTCGCGCGCATAATATAGAGTTAAACAGTTTGTGATCGCATTAAACAGTTTGTGATCGCATTCAACAGTTTGTGATCGCATTAAACAGTTTGTGATCGCATTAAACCGTTTGTGATCGCATTAAACCGTTTGTGATCGCATTAAACAGTTTGTGATCGCATTCAACAGTTTGTGATCGCATTAAACAGTTTGTGATTGTTTGTGATGAAACAGTTTGTGATCGCATTCAACAGTTTGTGATCGCATTAAACAGTTTGTGATCGCATTAAACAGTTTGTGATCGCATTAAACAGTTTGTGATCGCATTAAACAGTTTGTGATCGCATTAAACAGTTTGTGATCGCATTCAACAGTTTGTGATCGCATTAAACAGTTTGTGATCGCATTAAACAGTTTGTGATCGCATTCAACAGTTTGTGATCGCATTAAACAGTTTGTATTTTTTGCAAAAGTTTTGATCTGTTAAACAGTTTGCTTCTTGATGTCAACAGTTTGTGATCGCATTAAACATTTGTGATCGTTCCAGTTTGATCGCATTAAACCGTTTGTGATGATTTGTGAAAAAATCATTAAAACAGTTTGTGATCAAGTTGAAATCTTTGTGATTTAGGCATTAAACTTTGGATCGCTTAAACAGTTTCAGTTCGCATTAAACAAAGTTTGTGATCATTAAACAGTTTGTGATCGATTCAACAGTTTGAATCGCATTCAACAGTTTGTGATCGCATTCAACAGTTTGTGATCGCATTAAACAGTTTGTGATCGCATTAAACAGTTTGTGATCGCATTAAACAGTTTGTGATCGCATTAAACAGTTTGTGATCGCATTCAAATGTAAGCCAGGTTAGAAATTATATATTTTTTGCAAAATATTTGATCTGTTTGGGCTTCTTGATGTCAATTTGTAGTCTACAAATGATTTGTAATTATGTTCCTGACCATCCGCTCAATAAAAAATCTACCAATCAACACTGTCTTGAGGTGTTACACAAGATCTACCAATCACACACTGTCTTCAGTTCTACAGGCAAGATCTACCAATCACACACTGTCTTGAGGTGTTACCTCAAGATCTACCAATCACACACTGTCTTGAGGTGTTACACCAAGATCTACCAATCACACACTGTCTTGAGGTGTTACACCAAGATCTACCAATCACACACTGTCTTGAGGTGTTACACCAAGATCTACCAATCACACACTGTCTTGAGGTGTTACACCAAGATCTACCAATCACACACTGTCTTGAGGTGTTACACCAAGATCTACCAATCACACACTGTCTTGAGGTGTTACACCAAGATCTACCAATCACACACTGTCTTGAGGTGTTACACCAAGATCTACCAATCACACACTGTCTTGAGGTGTTACACCAAGATCTACCAATCACACACTGTCTTGAGGTGTTACACCAAGATCTACCAATCACACACTGTCTTGAGGTGTTACACCAAGATCTACCAATCACACACTGTCTTGATGTATTACACCAATATCTACCAATCACACACTGTCTTGAGGTGTTACACCAAGATCTACCAATCACACACTGTCTTGAGGTGTTACACCGAGATCTACCAATCACACACTGTCTTGAGGTGTTACACCAATATCTACCAATCACAGTCTGTCTTGAGGTGTTACACCAGAGCTATATGTTGTATTGACTGTGTGTGATTGGACATGTTGTTTTTATACAGGGTGGCTTTGGTTACAGAGGACCTGAGGGCCCACCAGGAAAACCAGGACTAGATGTAAGTACTCTACACTCCAATAGACATCGGCCGTGTCCCTATTCCCTATACAGTGCAATACTTTTGACCAGGACCCATAGGGCCAGTGGTGAGGAACAACCCGCATTAGATATGACGTTGTCTGAGTATGAATGAGCCTAGTATGTTGATATTGGTTGCTTTCTGCATATGTTCCTTCATAGTATGTAGCAAGATTAGTGCAGAGTTCTTCCTAGCCACCGTGCTTCTACATCTGCATTGCTTGCTGTTTGGGGTTAAAGGCTGGGTTTCTGTACAGCACTGTGACATCTGCTGATGGAAAGAGCTTTATAAATACATTTGATTGATAGGCGCCGGTTGTGTCTAACTCTGCCCTAACATGCCATGTTGTGTCATTAACTCGTTTAATAACTTTTATTGGAGATGGTTGTCACGGTTTTCTTTAGGTGAAAGAGAGGCAGACCAAAATGCGGCGTGGCTATTGCGATCCATGTTTAATGAAACAAAGTACACACGAATCAAAAACAATAAACGTAACACGAAAACCGAAACAGCCTAATACTGGTGCAAAGTAACACAGAGACAGTAACAAGGACAATCACCCACCAAAACCCAACACCAAACAGGCTACCTAAATATGGTTCCCAATCAGAGATAATGACGAACACCTGCCTCTGATTGAGAACCATATCAGGCCAAACATAGAACTAGATAAACTAGACATGTAACATAGAATGCCCACTCAGATCACACCCTGACCAACCAAAACATAGAAACATACAAAGCAAACTATGGTCAGGGTGTGACAATGGTAGAACGGCAAGTTAAACCTCTTGGCTATTAGAGAACACGAAACTGCCTAACACACCTTTGTTCAGGATTATACAATGGGTGATAATGCCTTTGAAGCTGGTGTTTGGAGGATATATTGGCTTGGTTCGAAGGCCCAAGGCGAACCATGGCAGCATGTCCTCCAAAAACCAGTTTCTCGGGCATGTCACTTAAGCGAACCCAACATGGAGATTTCGATTTTATTTTTTAACCTTTGTTCTACATCAAACTTTACTGCATTGAACATTTAGGCTTACACACCTGTAACGGCGTTCTTCGTTTGTCGAAAGAGAGGACCGAAATGCAGCGTGGTGGTTACTCATGACTTTAATGAAAGATATAGCGATACATGAAATAACTATTGAATACAAAACAACAAACGGAACGTGAAACTTATTACAGCCTATCTGGTGAACACTACACAGAGACAGGAACAATCACCCACGAAATACAAAGTGAACTCAGGCTACCTAAATACGGTTCCCAATCCGAGACAACGAGAATCACCTGACTCTGATTGAGAACCGCCTCAGGCAGCCAAGCCTAACTAGACACACCCCTAATCATTCACAATCCCAATGCTATAAAACCCCAATACGAACACAACACATAACCCATGTCACACCCTGGCCTGACCAAAATATATAACGAAAAACACAAAACATTATGACCAAGGCGTGACACAACTATCCAGAATCAGTTTCACATTATGTTGGAGTGCTGTTTGTTTACCTTTCTGAAGTGCTGTTCATCTGTTGAACCCATAAAAAAAAGATTGCAGTCAGAGTACAGTATAACTGCAGTACACTGTAATATACACTGTACACTGTCCTACAATCTAAGCTAGATGCCCTCAATCTGTCACGACTTCCACCGAAGTCGGTCCCTCTCCTTTGTTCGGGCGGCGTTCGGCGGTCGACGTCACCGGTCTTCTAGCCATCGCTGATCCACCTTTCATTTTCCATTTGTTGTGTCTTGTCTTCTCACACACCTGGTTTCAACTCCATCATTACATGTTGTGTATTTAACACTCTGTTCCCCCCATGTCCTTGTCCGGAATTGTTTATTGTAGTGCTTGTGCACGTTATGCTGGTGTGTAACTGGTTTTGTTTACCCATTGATTTATTGTTCTGTTTACCGTGGTTTTGTTTATTAAACTGTGCCGTTGTAAATCAGTTTTTGCTCTCCTGCGCCTGACTTCTCTGCCGCCAGTACGCACCCCCTACACAATCTCACACAAATCCTCAAGGAACCCACCAGGTACAACCCTAAATCCGTAAACATGGGCACCCTTATAGATAATATCCTGACCAACTTGCCCTCCAAACACAACTCTGCTGTTTTCAGTCAGGGTCTCAGCGATCACTGCCTCATTGCCTGCATCCGCTATGGGTCCGCGGTCAAACAACCACCCCTCATCACTGTTAAATGCTGCCTAAAACTTCTGCGATCAGGCCGTTTTAATCGACCTGACCCAGGTACCCTGGAAGGATATTGACCTCATCCCGTCAGTCGAGGATGTCTGGTCATTCTTTAAAAGTAATTTCCTCACCATCTTAAATAAGCACGCCCCTTTCAAAAAATGTAGAACTAAGAACAGATATAGCCCTTGGTTCACTCCAGACCTGACTGCCCTTGACCAGCACAAAAACATCCTGTGGCGGACTGCACCAAACTTACCCTAGTAAAACTGACTATCCTACCGATCCTCGACTTCGGCGACGTCATCTATAAAATAGCTTCCAATACTCTACTCGGCAAACTGGATGTAGTCTATCACAGTGCCATCTGTTTTGTTACCAAAGCGCCTTATACCACCCACCACTGCGACCTGTATGCTCTAGTCGGCTGGCCCTGTCTACATATTTGTGGCAAGACCACTCGCTCCAGGTCATCTATAAGTCTATGCTAGGTAAAGCTCCGCCTTATCTCAGTTCACTGGTCACGATAACAACACCCACCCGTAGCACACATTCCAGCAGGTATATCTCACTGATCATCCCCAAAGCCATCACCTCCTTTGGCCACCTTTCCTTCCAGTTCTCTGCTGCCAGTGACTGGAACGAATAGCAAAAATCGTTGAAGCTGGAGACGTAAATTTCCCTCACTAACTTTAAGCATCAGCTATCTGAGCAGCTAACCGATTACTGCAGCTGTACATAGTCCATCTGTAAATAGCCCACCCAATCTACCTACCTCATCCCCATTATGTTTTTATAAACTTTTCTGCTCTTTTGCACACCATTATCACTACTTGCACATCAGCATCTGCTCATTTATCACTCCAGCGTTAATCTGCTAAATTGTAATTACTTCGCTGCTATGACCTATTAATTGCCATACCTCCTCACAACATTTGCACACACTGTATATAGACTTTCTTTTTTTCTATTGTGTTATTGACTGTACGCTTGTTTATTCCATGTGTAACTCTGTGTTGTTGTTTGTGTCGCACTGCTTTATCTTGGCCAGGTCGCAGTTGTAAATGGGAACTTATTCTCAACTAGTTTACCTGGTTAAATAAAGATGAAATAAAATAAATGTAAAAATATATATATATACTGTATATAACTGTAGTTAGAATGCAATATAACGGTAGTGGGCTGCAAATACTGCATTCAAAATAAATAAATACATTTACTGCAGTAATTTTGTAGTGTAACTGCAGTTACAGTGCTGTATAACTGCAGTTATTCTGCAATCACTGCATCCAAAATACCACAGTTGACTGCAGTTACTTCACTTTTACTGCAGTTTCAAAACCGCAATTTTTTTTTGTAAGGGAAATGCTGTTTGTCTATATCTGAGAGAGTGAAAATTACAACTATTTGTTACCTACCTGTACTGTAATGTCTTCTAGCAGCTGAGAATGCTATGTGAACGTGATGTTTTCCCTTCACAGGGAGAATCTGGCCCATCCGGAATAGATGGAGATAAAGGAGCCGCTGGATCTGCCGTAAGTAACAAACTGTCTTTCAACTGAAACCAACTATCTGTCAGCCTTCAAACAACCAATGATCTGCATGAAATATCTTTCTCAGTCACTGCAGATCAAATGAGTGTTGAATGCAAAGGCATTTGCAAAAACACAATTAATTACACACTTCTTTTATGATAGACATTTCAAGAGTTTGATTATACCACTTACAACAATTCCATATGATTAAAGTCAGTTGTAAGACTGTAGATGGATGTGCTTTATTTTCCCATCCACTCCCATCCAACTGTACTTAGTTAAGAAAGCAGGGACCATTGCCTTCAACCTAAACTTGAATAGTCTTCATTTTGTGAGTAAAACCAATGAACAATAGTCCACAATTAGAATAGACTGTTGTTTTAATGGGGCCACTGTATGTACTTATAAATGTGAAATAAAACCGTGATTAAATGTGGTGATTTCCAGGGTGCCAGAGGTTTCCCAGGACTGCCAGGTCACCCTGGACTGAAAGGCCTTAAGGTCAGCAGCAGCACATGGATGATCACAATGCTCATATCTATGTACTGTAGTTTGAACCATGACTGCATGTACACTTTTATAAATAGGTAACTTGACACTGTGCTGTTATGAACTTCTGTGAGATTCGTTAGAGCCTAGAACAGACCTGATCAGAACTAATGAGCTAATGTCTCATCAACAGGGTCATGCAGGTCTTCTAGGAGCGAGAGGTCAATCTGGTGCTGCTGGGTCAAAGGTAAACTCGCCATCATGCATATCTTTATATTTGTGCTGCTTCGCAAGGTTACTATCTAAAAATGATCTGTTTCAGTTTGAAATTGCTGCACATATCGTGACTCTCTCTCTCTCTGTGTTATTTTACAGGGCCCATCAGGTACTCCAGGTGGAATGGGGCCCCCTGGTCCTGCGGTAGGTCATAATCAATGAGTTAATTGCTAATAAATTATTATATGATTGTAATACCTGTTACTCACACACACCAATAGCTGTAAATACGCTGATATGTGTCCAGTCTGTTAGTGAAGAGTATAATATTATGTCAAACATGATACTGTATATTTTAGGGTCCAGCAGGAATGCAAGGGGAGAGAGGAAGGAGTGGGCCAACTGGACCTGTGGTAAGAGAGATATGACTACCTCTGACCTCTGACCTATAACTCTACATTACACAGCTCCATCTCTTCATTCCATTGATTTCCCACCTGAATGAAATTGATCTGAGGTCAGTTCTTATTCAACATGAGGCATCATTGGTTTATATGTAGGTTCAAAATGTTTTGATTTGGCTTATCAGTGACACATGTTGTAGCCTTTGTTTTTATATTTTATTTATCCAGGCGAGTCAATTAAGAACAAATTCTTATTTACAATGACATCCTGGCTTACAATGACAGCCTATGCTGCCACTGTCCTCCTATGGTGATGTGCATTGATGATGAGATGATAGAGGTGAATTTGTCAAATCTTCTTTCAGTTGTGCATCTCTCTCCATACAGGGGAAACGTGGTGAATCTGGACATATTGGGAAAGCAGGACCACAGGTAGGACCTCTAACATCCAACAAAACATCACCCTTCATATCAAATTATTATCATACACAAATCAGTATTACAAATGCAATATAACAATATACTCCAAATACACTATTTTCCTGAAAGCCAGTATAAAAGTGTTATACATTTACAAATCAGCAGTGATGTCAACTGGGAACAAGTGATGTTTCCAGTACTAACCAACACCAGATGTGTCCAAAATGGCTCTCTATTTCCTATATAGTTTCTATATAGTGAAGGGAATAAGGGGCCATTTTGGATACAGCCCCAGGTGTGAATGACACGCAGCCTACTGTACCAACCAACCATCCTGGATGTGATGTGATTCTAGGGTCCTATGGGGATCACTGGAGCTCTAGGATTCCCAGGTAGTCCAGGTATAAAGGTGAGTACCGTTCATTCTTTAATAGACTTTGATGGAGCACAGTCCTCTTCTTCACACCAGCCATGTACTAAATATTGGTTACTCAAACGTATAACCCAGTCCTTCCCCCTCAGAATTACATTTCATTCTAAACAGGCCCATTCGGATTACTCTATTCCGATAAAGATGTTTATATGAGGGTGTTTTTATGAGGGTGTTTTATTCATTATGAGCTATGAATCTGTTCAACAACGGTTGATTAGAGTGCATGTAAACACACTCTGACTGTGACACTGTTGTTTCCAGGGGCAACCAGGGCCACCAGGAGCACGAGGGACAGGGGGCCAGCAAGGACCAAGAGGGGAGGCCGGACGCGTGGGATTGGCTGGAGCTACGGGAATTCAGGTGTTTGGCTAATTCATGATGCTAATAATCTCTACACCTACGACATCTGTACTATCAACAACTCACCACTTCAGGGTGTAGACTGATTCACTGAAAATGTAGCTGAATCTGGTTTCTGATTGGAACGTCCATTGAAAGAAAATTCTATTGTAAATTCCAATGACATGACAAATTACTGTAAATGTTAAAGTATTTTATGCTTAACTGACTTGTCGAGTTAAATTAAGTTTAAATAAATGACTTAAAAAAACATTGATTTCTGTAGGGTCCAACAGGAACAGAGGGTGCTGCTGGAACCAAAGGACCATCCGTATGTATAACTTCCTCAATTTCATCTCTCCTTGTTCATCTCCTTGTTCATCTCCTTGTTCATCTCCTTGTTCAGCTACTCCCTTCTCCTCCCTTCAATCTAATGTATTTCTCACCTTCCAATATTCCAAATATTAATATCTGATTATGTATTCCTCATTATTATGTAAAATCCTTGAAAGTATGTAATAGGGTGTTGGCCCCCACATGCTGTCTAGACAGTAGACTACAGCTTGTCTTGTTAGAATGGGCCCTGGCACAGAGTCACAGAGACAGTAGAAGAGAAGAGGACGGAACCTAGCTGTCCTCCGGCTACACCATGGTGCTACCATACAGTCTATCCTGTTAGAATGGGCCCTGGTACAGAGTCACAGAGACAGTAGACGACATTCTGTCCTGTTAGAATGGGCCCTGGTACAGAGTCAGAGACAGTAGACTACAGTCTGTCCTGTTAGAATGGGCCCTGGTACAGAGTCAGAGACAGTAGACTACAGCCTGTCCTGTTAGAATGGGCCCTGGTACCAGAGACAGTAGACTGTCTGTCCTGTTAGAATGGGCCCTGGTACAGAGTCAGAGACAGTAGACTACAGTCTGTCCTGTTAGAATGGGCCCTGGTACAGAGTCAGAGACAGTAGACTACAGTCTGTCCTGTTAGAATGGGCCCTGGTCAGAGACAGAGTCAGAGTCAGAGACAGTAGACTACAGTCTGTCCTGTTAGAATGGGCCCTGGTACAGAGTCAGAGACAGTCTGTCCTGTTAGAATGGGCCCTGGTACAGAGTCACAGACTAGATTACAGTCTGTCCTGTTAGAATGGGCCCAGAGTCAGGACACAGAGTCTGTCCTGTTAGAATGGGCCCTGGTACAGAGAGACAGTAGACTTACAGTCTGTCCTGTTAGAATGGGCAGTCTCAGAGACAGTAGACTACAGTCTGTCCTGTTAGAATGGGCCCTGGTACAGAGTCAGAGACAGTAGACTACAGTCTGTCCTGTTAGAATGGGCCCTGGTACAGAGTCAGAGACAGTAGATTACAGTCTGTCCTGTTAGAATGGGCCCTGGTACAGAGTCACAGAGACAGTAGATTACAGTCTGTCCTGTTAGAATGGGCCCTCAGGACAGTACAGAGAATGGGCACAGAGTCAGAGACAGTAGACTACAGTCCCTGGTACAGAGACAGTAGACAGTCCTGTTAGAATGGGCCCTGGTACAGAGTCAGAGACAGTAGATTACAGTCTGTCCTGTTAGAATGGGCCCTGGTACAGAGTCAGAGACAGTAGACTACAGTCTGTCCTGTTAGAATGGGCCCTGGTACAGAGTCAGAGACAGTAGATTACAGTCTGTCCTGTTAGAATGGGCCCTGGAGAGTCACAGACAGTAGATTACAGTCTGTCCTGTTAGAATGGGCCCTGGTAGAGTCAGAGACAGTAGACTACAGTCTGTCCTGTTAGAATGGGCCCTGGTACAGAGTCAGAGACAGTAGATTACAGTCTGTCCTGTTAGAATGGGCCCTGGTACAGAGTCAGAGACAGTAGACTACAGTCTGTCCTGTTAGAATGGGCCCTGGTACAGAGTCAGAGACAGTAGATTACAGTCTGTCCTGTTAGAATGGGCCCTGGTACAGAGTCAGAGACAGTAGATTACAGTCTGTCCTGTTAGAATGGGCCCTGGTACAGAGTCAGAGACAGTAGATTACAGTCTGTCCTGTTAGAATGGGCCCTGGTACAGAGTCACAGAGTCAGAGACAGTAGACTACAGTCTGTCCTGTTAGAATGGGCCCTGGTACTGTCCCCTGTTAGAATGGGCCCTGGTACAGAGTCAGAGACAGTAGATTACAGTCTGTCCTGTTAGAATGGGCCCTGGTACAGAGTCAGAGACAGTAGATTACAGTCTGTCCTGTTAGAATGGGCCCTGGTACAGAGTCAGAGACAGTAGATTACAGTCTGTCCTGTTAGAATGGGCCCTGGTAGTCAGAGACAGTAGACTACAGTCTGTCCTGTTAGAGACAGTAGACACTACAGTCTGTCCTGTTAGAATGGGCCCTGGTACAGAGTCAGAGAGACAGTAGATTATGTCTGTCCTGTTAGAATGGGCCTGTACAGAGTCAGAGACAGTAGATTACAGTCTGTCCTGTTAGAATGGGCCCTGGTACAGAGTCAGAGACAGTAGATTACAGTCTGTCCTGTTAGAATGGGCCCTGGTACAGAGTCAGAGACAGTAGATTACAGTCTGTCCTGTTAGAATGGGCCCTGGTACAGAGTCAGAGACAGTAGACTACAGTCTGTCCTGTTAGAATGGGCCCTGGTACAGAGTCAGAGACAGTAGACTACAGTCTGTCCTGTTAGAATAGAGTCACAGAGACAGTAGATTACAGTCTGTCCTGTTAGAATGGGCCCTGGTACAGAGTCAGAGACAGTAGACTACAGTCTGTCCTGTTAGAATGGGCCCTGGTACAGAGTCAGAGACAGAGACAGTAGATTACAGAGTCAGAGACAGTAGATTACTGTCCTGTTAGAATGGGCCCTGGTACAGAGACAGTAGATTACAGTCTGTCCTGTTAGAATGTGGTACAGAGTCAGAGACAGTAGATTACAGTCTGTCCTGTTAGAATGGGCCCTGGTACAGAGTCAGAGACAGTAGACTACAGTCTGTCCTGTTACAGTCTGTCCTGTTAGAATGGGCCCTGGTACAGAGTAGAATGGGCCCTGGTACAGAGTCAGAGACAGTAGATTACAGTCTGTCCTGTTAGAATGGGCCCTGGTACAGAGTCAGAGACAGTAGACTACAGTCTGTCCTGTTACAGTCTGTCCTGTTAGAATGGGCCCTGGTACAGAGTCAGAGACAGTAGATTACAGTCTGTCCTGTTAGAATGGGCCCTGGTACAGAGTCACAGAGACAGTAGACTACAGTCTGTCCTGTTAGAATGGGCCCTGGTACAGAGTCAGAGACAGTAGATTACAGTCTGTCCTGTTAGAATGGGCAGTCTGTACAGAATGGGCCCTGGTACTGTCCTGTTGTTAGAATGGGCCCTGGTAAGTCAGAGACAGCCTCTGTCCTGTTAGAATGGGCCCTGGTACAGAGTCTGTCCTGTTAGAATGGGCCCTGGTACAGAGTCAGAGACAGTAGACTACAGTCTGTCCTGTTAGAATGGGCCCTGGTACAGAGTCAGAGACAGTAGACTACAGTCTGTCCTGTTAGAATGGGCCCTGGTACAGAGTCAGAGACAGTAGATTACAGTCTGTCCTGTTAGAATGGGCCCTGGTACAGAGTCAGAGACAGTAGACTACAGTCTGTCCTGTTAGAATGGGCCCTGGTACAGAGTCACAGAGACAGTAGACTACAGTCTGTCCTGTTAGAATGGGCCCTGGTACAGAGTCACAGAGACAGTAGATTACAGTCTGTCCTGTTAGAATGGGCCCTGGTACAGAGTCAGAGACAGTAGATTACAGTCTGTCCTGTTAGAATGGGCCCTGGTACAGAGTCAGAGACAGTAGATTACAGTCTGTCCTGTTAGAATGGGCCCTGGAGTCAGAGACAGTAGAGAATGGGCCCTGGTACAGATCCTGTTAGAATGGGCCCTGGTAGAGTCAGAGACAGTAGACTACAGTCTGTCCTGTTAGAATGGGCCCTGGTACAGAGTCAGAGACAGTAGATTACAGTCTGTCCTGTTAGAATGGGCCCTGGTACAGAGTCAGAGACAGTAGAATGGGCCCTGGTACAGAGTCAGAGACAGTAGATACAGTCTGTCCTGTTAGAATGGGCCCTGGTACAGAGTCAGAGACAGTAGATTACAGTCTGTCCTGTTAGAATGGGCCCTGGTACAGAGTCAGAGACAGTAGATTACAGTCTGTCCTGTTAGAATGGGCCCTGGTACAGAGTCAGAGACAGTAGATTACAGTCTGTCCTGTTAGAATGGGCCCTGGTACAGAGTCAGAGACAGTAGATTACAGTCTGTCCTGTTAGAATGGGCCCTGGTAGTCAGAGACAGTGTCCTGTTAATGGGCTGTCCAGAGACAGTAGACTGTCTAGAATGGGCCCTGGTACAGAGTCAGAGACAGTAGACTGCAGTCTGTCCTGTTAGAATGGGCCCTGGTACAGAGTCAGAGACAGAACACAGGTTTAGGTATAATGATGTGATTTCTACCCCAGGGAGCTCCAGGTGTCCAGGGTCTGACTGGACTGCTTGGCCCCGCGGGGCCCCCCGGACCACAGGGAACCACTGGACTGCCCGGGCCTAAGGGCCAACTGGTAAGAGATTTGTTGTTTAATTTTGACCACTCATTTCATTGTTTGGATCAAGAATAGTTGTCAGGTCCCCTAGCTGTTACAAAGGTCATAGGTTTCATAGGTTTCCATGCTCCAGTTAAAATGCTCTCATATGGCTGCATGTTCATAACGCCGTCAGGAAAAGCTACTTCTAAAAACTTGAGATCGTACATTGTCGGTAGAAACATCTATTCATCATATTCTTCTCTTCTCACAAGGGTGATTTAGGCATTCCCGGATTCAAAGGAGAGGCTGGATTCAAAGGAGAATCTGTAAGATATACAACCCGTCATAATGAATGTCTCTCTAATTCCATGGTTTAATAATGTACAGTAGCAACCACATGCATTTGTTGAAAGGCAGGTTATGTTGAAAGGCAGGTGATGTTGAAAGGCAGGTGATGTGGAAAGGCAGGTTATGTTGAAAGGCAGGTTATGTTGAAAGGCAGGTGATGTTGAAAGGCAGGTTATGTTGAAAGGCAGGTTATGTGGAAAGGCAGGTGATGTGGAAAGGCAGGTGATGTGGAAAGGCAGGTTATGTTGAAAGGCAGGTTATGTTGAAAGGCAGGTTATGTTGAAAGGCAGGTTATGTTGAAAGGCAGGTTATGTTGAAAGGCAGGTGATGTTGAAAGGCAGGTTATGTTGAAAGGCAGGTGATGTGGAAAGGCAGGTGATGTGGAAAGGCAGGTGATGTGGAAAGGCAGGTGATGTGGAAAGGCAGGTGATGTGGAAAGGCAGGTGATGTGGAAAGGCAGGTTATGCTGGCGCTGGTTTCTTTCTGAATGGAGTGCATGTCTATCTGAGCCTTCCTCCAAAGTTCAGCATGTTCAGTTCATTTATTTGGCCTTTGACAGATGTCTCTTGCATTATCGAGCAATGAGTTAAAGACAACATCAAGGGTAGCAACATTTTCCACTGGGCTCTTCCTTCAGTCTAGGCCAGCTTTAAAGTGCTTAGTGCATGTTGAGCAGTTTGATGCTCCTAGGGACAAGTACGTTTATCCACACCCAAAGTTGAGTGCAACAACAATATATTCAATTCATTTCATGGTGCTCTTAAAAGGCCATACAGTAAAATATAACAAACACTAATGTATGATGTGGCAGCCATGTTGTTTGATTATGACATCATTGTAGGGTGCACCTGGTGATCATGGAGCGCTGGGTCCCATGGGAGAGGAGGGGAGGAGGGGAGGACGGGGTGACGCTGGGACTTCAGGAGCCGCTGGACCCAATGGAGAGAGAGTAAATCCGCTCTTTCATTGACTACAAGAACTTTGTCTGTCTCTGTCTCTTGTCTTTCTCTCTCTCTCTCTTTCTCTCTGTCTTTCCTCAGTACATTCAATAACAGCAAACAGCTAAATTAGTTTATTAAAATCAAAACCTTTTAGCAAATTCTGTTAAAACCAATTTGTAATTTCCAGGGTGCTCCTGGCAGTAGAGGTTTTCCTGGTCAGGATGGGTTACCTGGTCAAAAGGTAGGTTGATTTCTCTTTGAGGTCTAGGTCAGCAGGTATAAGTCATTGAATAATAATATTATGCCATTCAAACGCCACACTCCATTCTGTGATCAGGGTGCCCAAGGTGAGCGAGGACTGGGTGGGTCATCTGGTGCCAAAGGTGCCGATGGTGACCCAGGACGCACTGGAGAGCCAGGTCTTCCAGGGGCACGGGTGAGATAACACACCTCTACCTCTCGTCAGCATTCTGTATCACAGAAGAATATTCCTTTTTGGTGATCATCATGCTTATGTTGATCCTAGATGAAACATTTGATTAAAATCCTCCCTTTTCTTTCCTCAGGGTCTGTCGGGTCTTCTCGGCTCCCAGGGTCCTGAGGGACACCAAGGACCAATGGTGTGTGGATATGAGTCAGGAAATATATATATATATACTGTATATACTCCCCTACCCATATATATATATATATATATATATATATATATATATACCCCTATATATATATATATATATATGTATATATATATATATATATGTAAACTCAGCAATAACAAAAAAACTTCCCCTCACTGTAAATTGCATTTATTTTCAGCAAACTTAACATGTGTAAATATTTGTATGAACATAACAAGATTCAACAACTGAGACATAAACTGGACAAGTTCCACAGACATGTGACTAACAGAAATGGAATAATGTGTCCCTGAACAAAAGGGGGGTCAACATCAAAAGTAACAGTCAGGGCCTCCCGGGTGGCGCAGTGGTTCCGTACTGCAGCGCCAGCTGTGCCACCAGAGACCCTGGGTTCACACCCAGGCTCTGTTGTAACCGGCTGCGACCGGGAGGTCTGTGGGGCGACGCACAATTGGCCTAGTGTCGTCCGTGTTAGGGAGGGCTTGGCCGGTAGGAATATCCCTGTCTCATCGCGCACCAGCGACTCCTGTGGCGGGCCGGGCGCAGTGCACGCTAACCAAGGTTGCCAGGTGCAGGGTGTTTCCTCCAACACATTGGTGCAGAGGTAACAGTCAGTATCTGGTGTGGCCACCAGCTGCATTAAGTACTGCAGTGCATCTCCTCCTCATGGACTGCACCAGATTTGCCAGTTCTTGCTGTGAGATGTTACCCCACTCTTCCACCAAGGCACCTGCAAGTTCCCAGACATTTCTGGGAGGAATGGCCCTAGCCCTCACCGTCTGATCCAACAGGTCCCAGACATGCTCAATGGGATTGAGATCTGGGCTCTTCGCTGGCCATGGCAGAACACTAATATTCCTGTTTTGCAGAAAATCACGCACAGAATGAGCAGTAAGGCTGGTGGCATTGTCATTCTGGAGGGTCATGTCAGGATGAGCCTGCAGGAAGGGTACCACATGAGGGAGGAGGATGTCTACCCTGTAACACGCAGCGTTGAGATTGCCTGCAATGACAACAAGCTCAGTCCGATGATGCTGTGACACACCGCCTCAGACCATAATGGACCCTCCACTTCCAAATTGATCCGATCATCACCCTGATAAGACAAAACTGCGACTCATCAGTGAAGAGCACTTTTTGCCAGTCCTGTCTGGTCCAAGGATGGTGGGTTTGTGCCCATAGGCGACGTTGTTGCCGGTGATGTCTGGTGAGGATCTGCCTTACAACAGGCCTACACGCCCTCAGTCCAGCCTCTCTCAGCCTATTGTGGACAGTCTGAGCACTGATGGAGGGATTGTGCGTTCCTGGTGTAACTCTGGCAGTTGTTGATGCCATCCTGTCCTACAGGTGTGATGTTCGGATGTACCGATCCCAGACGCTACAGTCTTGTTGGATGCATTTACAGTTTGTTTTGGTTGTGTTTGAGATTATTTTATGCCCAATAGAAATGAATGGTAAATAATGTATTATGTCATTTTGGAGTCACCTTTACTGTAAATAAGAATATAATGTTTCTGAACACTAAATGTGGATGCTACCATGATTATGGATAATCCTGAATGAATGATGAGTAAGAAAGTTTCAGATGCACAAAGATCAGGCCCCAAAACATCCTAACCTCTCATCATTACAATAGTATAGCATTGGGGGGGTGTTATGATATTTGTGTGTCTGTAGATTTCTCACTCATCATTATTCATGATTCATTCATGATTATCTGTAATCATGGCAGCATCCACATTAATGTAGAAGTGTTCAGAAACATATTAAATACGCAGGGGAGTGTGTAATACATGTTCTTATCTATAGACAGGCCAAATGTGAACATACCTCTGTGTCTGTCTCTCCCTCCCTCCCTCCCTCTCTCAGGGAGGAGGAGGAGAGGATGGGGGACCAGGTCCAGCAGGGTCAGATGGTACCAGAGGTCTAGCTGGAACCATGGGTGTAGTTGGACCAAAAGGCTTTACTGTGAGTAACCCACCACTTTATGAAGATCATGTGAGTGTGTGTGTGTTCCTTTCCACAACATACAGTAGAAGCAGCTCCATTAAACCCATCACATTTAGAATGATGAATGAAATAGTGTAGTTGTTTGAATGCGTCTTCCAGGGACCATACAATGTCAGGAGAGACACTGGAATGCTACTTATATGATATAGGAAGAGGGAAACATTGACATGTTATTGATTGTGGATCATTGTTAATTTGTCCTCACAGGGAGACCCTGGTAAGGCAGGAGAAGTGGGGACCCCAGGTGTTGCAGGACAGAGGGTAAGTACACTACACTCATCAGGGGTTCAAATATGATTTTGTAGGTGGTGGAACTGCCCCTCAAACTGGTTCATTTCCAAATATAAACTGGGTGGTTTGAGCCCTGAATGCTGATTGGCTGACAGCCGTGGTATATCAGACTGTATACCACGGGTATGACAAAACATTTATTTTTACTGCTCTAATTACATTGGTAACCAGTTTATAATAGCAATAAGGCACCCTGGGGGTTTGTGGTATATGGCCAATATACTACGGCTAAGGGCTGTCTCCAGGCACTCCGCCTTGCACCGTGCCTAAGAACAGCTCTTAGCCGTGGTATATTGGCCATGTACCACACCCTCTCGGGCCTTAATGCTTAAATAAAACATTTTCAGTTTCCATTCTATGCTTTCTCCCATTGTAAGCTGGTAGATCTCTGCTGTAGTACCTCATCGTACACACTGACCACTGAGGACTGTTTCTCATACAGGGGGTTAATGGGAAAGCCGGAGAGATGGGCGCTGGTGGCACTGCTGGTCCAGCAGTAAGTATCTGATTAATACGTTTCAATTAAACAATACATACCGACACAGTTTAAACTTTAAATACTGTATGGGGTTATGGTAAGCTTAAACTGTTGCTGGTTTTCCTGTCCATACCTGACTTCTTTTAGGGAGTTGCAGGGAAGAGAGGAGAGCAAGGACCTCCTGGTATGAATGGCTTCCAGGTATGCTGTTTGACATGGGATTTATTGACCTTGTATTTACTAGGATAGAGACTAGTGATAGTACTAATCAATGAAATGAGGAAATGAGAGCTATAATGGTGTGATGTATTTCAGGGTCTACCTGGGTCTGCTGGTCCACCTGGAGAGTCTGGGAAACCAGGTGCTGAGGTACGGTATGACATCACGCCCGACTGTGATAACCTCTATTTTACAGTTGATTTGTTTACAGCTTATTTATCTTACATTTCAACAATAGATGATTTCTTTAGATAATGAACTAAACGTTGTTATGTTGATAGACTCATGACTGGGTATGTGTGCCTTTTCCTGCAATGGACCAAGCAAAGGCACATATTAACCAGTCATGAGTCTGCCAACATAACGACACACAGTCCATTCATTATCTACAGTAAGAATCTAGAAATGTAACATGTTTTTGACTTGAGTTATAGATATACAACACTACTATCAGGTTCAAATCAAATTAAATTTGATTGGTCACATTAAACATGGTTAGCAGATGTTAATGCGAGTGTAGCGAAATGCTTGTGCTTCTAGTTCCGACCATGCAGTAATATATAACAATTTCACAACAACCACATTATACACACAAGTGTAAAGGAATGAATAAGAATATGTACATATAAATATATGGATGAGCGATGGCCGAACGGCATAGGCAAGATGCAGTAGATGGTATAGAGTACAGTATATACATATGAGATGAGTATGTAAACATGATATAAAGTGGCAGTGTTTAAAGTGACTAGTGATACATGTATTACATCGAACGTTCATCAACGTTTCAGGGTTATTTAATGCTGCATTTACACAGGAAGGCCAATTCTGATCTTTAACCATATTATTGATAGCAGGTTGGCATTTATTGGGATGACTCATGTTCTGGAGGCAGCTCTGCAGTGTAGTCACTTGCTGGCACAGCCACAAAGTCATAAAATCAGATTTTAAACCTAACCTTAACCACAATGCTAACCTTTTGCCTAACCTTAAATTAAGACCATTTTTGTTTTCATACCTTTTTCTCGAATATATCGCCAATTTTGACTTTCGATCTGGCCCATAAACGTCAAACTGCTTCTTGGCAAAATGTATGATCTGATTGGTCAAAAGACCAATTAGTGGAAAAAGATCCAAATTACGCTGCCTGTGTAAACAAGTTCAAGTTGATTTGTTGTATGCCCATGATACATATGGTATACACAGTCCAACGAAATGCTTACTTGCAGGTTCCCTCTCGACAATGTGACAACAATAAGAAATAGTAAAAGATAAGAATACGAAAATAATAAGTGGAAGATCATAAAAATGTAGCATAAGTATACATACAGGAAGTGTGTCAGGGAAGGGGATTGGACAGTAAGGAAGGTGGAAGAGGGGATTGGACAGTAAGGAAGGTGGAAGAGGGGATTGGACAGTAAGGAAGGTGGAAGAGGGGATTGGATTGGAAGAGGGGATTGTAAGGAAGGTGGAAGAGGGGATTGGACAGTAAGGAAGGTGGAAGAGGGGATTGGACAGTAAGGAAGGTGGAAGAGGGGATTGGACAGTAAGGAAGGTGGAAGAGGGGATTGGACAGTAAGGAAGGTGGAAGAGGGGATTGGACAGTAAAGGAAGGTGGAAGAGGGGATTGGACAGTAAAGGAAGGTGGAAGAGGGGATTGGACAGTAAGGAAGGTGGAAGAGGGGATTGAAACAGCCTGTCTGTTGTGTTGATGAAATGTGTTTGGTATTGTCATTCCCAGGGTATCGCTGGAGAGGGAGGGGCTGCTGGTCTCACAGGGCCAAGGGTAAGCCATCTTCATAGCTGATTTATCTATTCATTTGATGCCCATTTGAATACAACTCTCAATAAGGGAAAGTAACCCTGCCCCTCTGCAGAGAAAATGCATCTTCCAACTGAAATCATAATCATATTGATATTTTTCAATACAGAAGTACAATGACCTAATACATAATGGAAACCTATCATGTGGCAAAATGCAGTTTTTTTCCCAATGAGGTTTTGTTTGAGTTCAGTCCTAATCTTCACTAGTAAAATAAGGTTTGTAACTAGGGCACTGTGTTTTTGTTAATCCTGTCACATGACCTGGTCTTTATGTAAAGCTTATTCATCAAACTGTCCCCTTTTTTTATGTCAGATGGTCCATCACCATCCTCAGACACTGCTTTCATTTTTGGTCTATTTCTCATTTCTGGAAAAAGCTTCAAATCCAGATCATGTGATACGATAACATTAATAACATACAGTGCTGTAAAGAAGTTGTTTGTAGCTGACCAGTGGGTGATTGTATGGTAGGGTGAGCGGGGCATCCCAGGAGAGAGAGGTGATGTGGGAACTAACGGTCTACCGGGGCCCAAAGGTATTTCAGGAGGGCCAGGACCAGAGGGACCAAAGGTAAGTACTATAGCACATCACTTTCAAATATTGATTTATTGATTTGTGTCTTTATTCATTCAGTCATTTAACCAGGTTGTCAAATGATATCTCTTCCACGATGGAGGCCTAATGCAGATTAACAATGTAATGATGGCCTCATATATCCATGTTATTTCCCACAAACATGGTATGAGAGTTGTTTCTGTGTGTGTTCTTCCCCCAGGGGGGGTCTGGAACTAAAGGAACTGTTGGGGACATAGGAGCTGCAGGCCTGCAGGGGATGCCCGGGGAGAGGGGTATCCCTGGTTCTCCTGGTCCTAAAGGAGATGTGGTAAGTATCTGTGTTGGAGGGGAAAATATCACTTGGTTAAGTACACAAAGTACCTCCAGAGTCCAAGACACTAGAAGGAAGTACAAGTTGTCACCCTTCAGAGTGGTGTATTCCATGTTATAACTGGGTGGGTTCATTCTGCAGTCCTGTTCTGCTGACCCCTCTTCTCTCCTTAGGGTTCAGTTGGTGAGAAAGGAACCGAGGGTACTGCTGGAAACGACGGGCCCGGGGTGAGTGTTACCTTACACATACATGTCTACACATACCTTTCGGAGTCACCTAAATGGATTACATCAAGGGTTTAAGCAAAAATAACATCTTAAAATGTCACCCATAACAAAATTCTGTTAGGTTCAAGTTGAATGATATGTCAACATGTAGTGACGTCATCATAACCAGCTTTAGGCCCTGGGTTGAGTGTAGTCACCTTTTGATGCACCTTCTAGTTTCATTGGTTTCACAACTATAGTAAGTTGTTCACAGCAAGTTGTCGAATATTTGAAATCCTGTTTGTTTTTCATTTGAAGGGACTTCCTGGTCCAGTTGGACCAACAGGAGGCATTGGGCTCAATGGTGATAAGGTAAAGCACTCACTCACTCACTCACTCACTCACTCACTCACTCACTCACTCACTCACTCACTCACTCACTCACTCACTCACTCACTCACTCACTCACTCACTCACTCACTCACTCACTCACTCACTCACTCAAATGTATTCATGAAGGCCTCTTTACATCATCAGTTGTCACATAGTGCTTTAATAACAGTAACCCTGCCTAGACCCTAAAGGAGCATCCAGCATACAGTCACCAACAGCACTTAGACAGACAGACTAGATGAACATACACTGTAGCAGAGAACACCTCACCATATTAAGGCCTCAGTGCCTACCACAGATACCCAGACAATATATTATATTTGTTTGTTTTAGGGAGAGGCCGGCCCTAAAGGGCCCCCTGGACGTCGAGGAGCGAGAGCAGTGGCCGTAAGTACTGCGATTCATTTTGTAAAATTATTGACACACGTGAAATACTGTAAGTTATATTGTGTACAATTGTCCCATAGTAAAAAAAGACAATTGCAATATACTGTTAATAGTTCTCATATACCTCTGTACTGACCTCTGACCCAACATCTGTTATAGGGAGCTTCTGGGGAGCCTGGTCCAACCGGTGCAGTAGGATTCCCTGGGTCTCCTGTGAGTGGCTTTCAAACAATGTGGGGATCTGTCACGCCCAATAGTGTCAGCAATGACAGGCGCCTTCCCTGTTGTATTGTGTCTCTTGGTGTTCTGTTAATTAGTCAACCTTGGCTTGGTGTTGTTACAGGTGTTGTCTGAACAGATTGCGCTGCAAACATCCTCCTGTATAATGTTGAATAAACATTTCAGTAATGGTCAAAGTTAATAACCATTTCCATATAACCACATAGTAACTATACCCATGGTGAGACTTGGAAGTCGTTTTGCATGGCGATGAATCTGCCCAGTAATCATGGTCATTGTGTCCGACTCGTTGCAGGGTCCCGATGGGCAACCCGGGGTCAAAGGTGAACCAGGAGAGAGGGGTCAGAAGGGTGAGGCTGGAGCACAGGGACTCCAGGGAACAGCTGGTAAACTTGGTTCCCAGGGTCCTGATGGTGTGACTGGACTAAAGGGGGCCAGAGGAACACAAGGGGCCGCGGTGAGTGAGTCGTACTGAGGGTGACGTATAAAGGCTGGGGCATTCATAGAAACACTTCCCCATGGTATTTACTGTAGAAATAGACCTGATCATGGCTACTCAGCACAGAGTAGGAATGCTTTTCCAGGGAATTCACTGAATATGTAGTACAGTATGTTGATATTTTCTGATAAGAATTTCATCTCATTTTCAGGGTGGGTCTGGTTTCCCAGGATTCCCTGGGGGAGTTGGTCCAGCAGGCTCCGTTGTGAGTTAATCCTACTATCAACCAATCAAATCACTTTATACCTATGAAATCACCAATAAATTATTTCATAAACAATAGAACACAGAGCAATACAGTGAAATATGTTATTCCATTACTCACGTTGTCTTTCCACTCTTCCAGGGTGAGGTAGGGGTGCCTGGAGACATTGGTACCCCAGGGAAGGCAGGTACTCCGGGAATTAGAGGCGAGAATGGAGGCCCTGGGCGTGTAGGAGAGAGAGGGGCCCCGGGCCCAGCAGGTGCCCCAGGAGACAAGGGAGAGCCTGGAGAGGATGGACCAGGGGTAAATATGAGAGAGTTACAGAAGTAAAAAATGTAGCTGTATCGTTCAGAGTGGTTTACAGAGCGAGACTTCTCTGCCACCCTCCATTACTCTATACTTCTTTTGCTAGACTAGGAAATATCTGAAGTTACCATTGGCCAATGGGATGGTCTTTGTTTCTGACAGGGCCCTGATGGGCCGGCGGGACCACCAGGTATCTCAGGACAGCGAGGTGTTGTGGGCATACCTGGAGTCAGAGGAGAGAGCGGGATGGTTGGGCCCCCCGGTACTGCTGTATGTATGGAACTCAAGTTCACATTCACCATTCATTTCTATAGCCTTGAGAGTAGTATCATTATCCACTGAACAGAGTCCCAATCCAAGACTCAGTCAGATATACAGGACGCTCATACACTTTCCATTTGTGTCCTGACCAGTGATGTCACACTTATTTTCCCAGGGTGCACCCGGAAAATCAGGTGCCCCCGGAACTCGGGGAGGCAAGGGTGCTGTCGGTGCAGTCGGGTTACCAGGGACAACCGGACCAAGAGGGGACCTTGGTCTTACGGTATGTGTTTCCACTTAATTGACCCATGACTGTTCTGTCTGTGGGTTCAGTGAACACATATCCATTAAAACTAACTGTGGATTAAAACATACTCACATACACACCTTTCATTCATGTGGGAATTATAATAGTTCCCCTGAAAAGCAGGTCTTTACTGTAACAGAAGGATACTGTACTATACAGCACAGGTAAACTTAATGCAGCAATTTGTCTTTACAGGGGAATGCTGGGTCTGATGGGGTACCTGGCAAGGATGGACTTATAGGAGCCAGGGTAAGACACAACTACAGATGGACAAGAAACTTTATGGAAATGTATGATCAAACCATTTCACCAGAAAATGTGTCTGCCTGTCGTTCTGTCTGTCTGTCTGTCTGTCTGTCTGTCTGTCTGTCTGTCTATCTGTCTGTCTGTCTGTCTGTCTGTCTGTCTGTCTGTCTGTCTGTCTGTCTGTCTGTCTGTCTGTCTGTCTGTCTGTCTGTCTGTCTGTCTGTCTGTCTGTCTGTCTGTCTGTCTGTCTGTCTGTAGGGAGATAGAGGGAATCCTGGTGCTGAGGGTCTTGTTGGAACTCCTGGGCTTCATGGCTCTGTTGGTCCAGTCGGCACCTCTGGAGTCCCTGGGAAGAGAGGAGACAATGTGAGTAATCTGGACATTGCCACAATGCCATCGCAGAGATTTGCCACACCAACGTTCAGAGCCTTCTAGGCTTGAGACATGACTGTAGACCCTTATGGCGTTAGAGGTCATAGGAGTCTACAGTGTTTGAGGTCAAAACCCAGTACGAAAATGTCTGCACTCACTACTGTAACTCACTACTGTAACTCACTACTGTAACTCACTCCTGTCTTCTCTGGATAAGGGAGTCGGCTAAATGACTAAATGTAAAAATGTAATGTTTCAGGGTTAAGAGCTGTCATAATCTGAGTAGATGTGACAAAGTTGGCAGTAGTAAACTCATTTCAGGTTGTTTGATTTGATTTCCCTTGACATTGTTTTTTTGTTTTTCAACACTAGGGTGCTAGAGGGCCTCCAGGACCCCAGGGACAATCAGGGATCCGGGGGAAGCTGGTAAGAACACCTCTCTTACATTTCCTATGAAATAAGTACACTACTAGTGGTAGTAGTATGCCTGTTGATGAAGTAGAGTACACTACTAGTGGTAGTGGTATACTTGTTGATGAAGTAGAGTACACTACTAGTGGTAGTAGTATACCTGTTGATGAAGTAGAGTACACTACTAGTGGTAGTAGTATGCCTGTTGATGAGGTAGAGTACACTACTAGTGGTAGTATTATGCCTGTTGATGAAGTAGAGTACACTACTAGTGGTAGTAGTATGCCTGTTGATTAGTACATACTGTATAAACTAGTGATATGCAAAATCTGTTTACTTTTTCCCGAACCAATATTGGTATCATATCGGTTTGAATGAATAGCATCGAAACAGTTGAATAACATTGCACTTCCAAGGCTTTGTAAAGTTCAGACACCTGTTTGCTGATTGCCCATTGGCTCAGGTGTGAATGCCCGTGGTCCTAACCTACCCAACCAGTTTGAATACAATGGGAAGCCCGTTCCAAGTTTTGTCGCATGCAGTGAAAAGTCTGTCTTGCAAACTCAACAGTGCAATAATCAATAACAATGTATTACTAGGGGAAAAAACACACACAAGAAATAAGAATAACAAATATGATATACACAATAAAGTAAGTAAGCATACTATACTGTATACAGGAAATATTTAAAAAGTCAGTGAGTGTGAGTGTGTGTTGGAGTGACAGTGAGTGTGAGTGTGTGTTGGAGTGACAGTGAGTGTGTGTTGGAGTGACAGTGAGTGTGAGTATGTGTTGGAGTGACAGTGAGTGTGAGTGTGTGTTGGAGTGAGTGTGAGTGTGTGTTGGAGTGACAGTGAGTGTGAGTGTGTGTTGGAGTGAGTATGAGTGTGTGTTGGAGTGACAGTGAGTGTGAGTGTGTGTTGGAGTGACAGTGAGTGTGAGTGTGTCAGACAGTGGAAAGATTTAAATAAAAGGTCAATAAAGATACAGAGTTAACTCAGATTGTCTGTGTAGCTATTTTGTTAGCTATTTATCAGTCGTATTGCTTGGGGATAGAAGCTGTTCAAGAGCCTGTTGGTTTCAGACTTGATGCACCAGTGTCTCTTGCCGTGCGGCAGCAGAGAAGTCGTAGTAGTAGCCATAGTAGTAGCCATAGTCTATGGCTTGGGGGGTTGGAGTCATTGACGACTTGATCGCCCATCAACAGGCAGTGAAGTATACTAAAGAGCCTGTGAGAGGGTTCTGTGCCTACAGAACCGCTATCACGATATGCCTTGCTCATATCGATATCAATATCAAACGATATCGAAATCATATTGAATTCTCAATATTGGTGTCCAGCATTAACATGGACCTATGCTACTGTACTGACACAGGAACCTGTATCTATTGACAGACCAGTAAACCCATGTTGTATTAGTCTCAATGAGACGGAGCTGCTCTTCCTCCCGGGGAAGGACTGCCCGTTCCATGATCTCGCCATCACGGTTGACAACTCCATCGTGTCCTCCTCCCAGAGCGCTAAGAACCTTGGCGTGATCCTGGACAACACCCTGTCGTTCTCAACTAACATCAAGGCGGTGGCCCGTTCCTGTAGGTTCATGCTCTACAACATCCGCAGAGTACGACCCTGCCTCACACAGGAAGCGGCGCAGGTCCTAATCCAGGCACTTGTCATCTCCCGTCTGGATTACTGCAACTCGCTGTTGGCTGGGCTCCCTGCCTGTGCCATTAAACCCCTACAACTCATCCAGAACACCGCAGCCCGTCTGGTGTTCAACCTTCCCAAGTTCTCTCACGTCACCCCGCTCCTCCGCTCTCTCCACTGGCTTCCAGTTGAAGCTCGCATCCGCTACAAGACCATGGTGCTTGCCTACGGAGCTGTGAGGGGAACGGCACCTCAGTACCTCCAGGCTCTGATCAGGCCCTACACCCAAACAAGGGCACTGCGTTCATCCACCTCTGGCCTGCTCGCCTCCCTACCACTGAGGAAGTACAGTTCCCGCTCAGCCCAGTCAAAACTGTTCGCTGCTCTGGCCCCCCAATGGTGGAACAAACTCCCTCACGACGCCAGGACAGCGGAGTCAATCACCACCTTCCGGAGACACCTGAAACCCCACCTATTTAAGGAATACCTAGGATAGGATAAAGTAATCCTTCTCACCCCCCCCCCTAAAAGACTTAGATGCACTATTGTAAAGTGGCTGTTCCACTGGATGTCATAAGGTGAAAGCACCAATTTGTAAGTCGCTCTGGATAAGAGCGTCTGCTAAATGACTTAAATGTAATGTAAATGTGTTGATCTGGATAAATCTGCTCACAGTAATTTACAGCAAATGTTCATGTCATTTTTTTTTTTTATCCTAGGGGCCTCAAGGGCCACAGGGAGACAGGGGAGCCAAAGGAGACCAAGGAGAGAGAGGGCAGAAAGGCCACAGAGGCTTCACTGGATTGCAAGGCTTACCTGGGACAACTGTGAGTAAAAACTGCCCAAGCACCATTAAAAGGCATAATCTGTCATTTAATTTATGGAAAATCTTATTAACTTGGCAAAGTCAATGAAATGCTTTTATTATTAATTATGTCAGCCAATAACAGGTTAATCAATGGCCTTCTGTTTGTAGGGACAATCTGGGGATGTTGGAGCTCGAGGAATTGTAGGACCTACTGGACACAGAGTAAGTACACTGAATAAGCTGTCAATGCCTCAGTATAATGGTCCATTTGTGTGTGCTGTTTGTTTCCCTTTATAAATCCTATTGTGTTTCTCATCAGGGGCCCCCTGGTGTGGTTGGCCCCGCAGGAGGTGATGGACAAATCGGGCTGACCGGGCCCATGGGATCTCCTGGATCAAGAGGAACCAGTGGAGACATCGGACCTCAGGTGAGACGTTAGAGACTAGTGGTTCTGTTGTCATTATGCTGGTTGGATCCGCTATGACTTTCAAATGGATGTCAGAACAAACCAGGCTTTGGGTGTTGATAAATTGCTTCTCCAATTGAATTGCTTGTTAGATTAAGCACGCAAATAAGTCATACCTGTGACACATTCAATGTTTCTAATGCAAATAAGTCATACCTGTGACACATTCAGTGTTTCTAATGCAAATAAGTCATACCTGTGACACATTCAGTGTTTCTAATGCAGATAAGTCATACCTGTGACACATTCAGTGTTTCTAAAGCAAAGAAAGTCAACAAGCAGACATGGCATATCAAAGGACAGTAACATACATGTTTCTTGACTTCTCTCCTCTTTCCCAGGGGCCTCCTGGGGATGCTGGTCCCCCTGGTCCCCCAGGGACGCCTGGCCCTCCCACTGCTGGGGCTGATATGTTCGGCTTCAGCAGCTCCTTTGACTACGACTACGGCGAGGACCAGGATGGACCACCTCCACCCCCAGAGTTTAACGGGGATGAATCAGCCCCCCCTCAACCTCCTCCAGAGTCCAACTGGGACGACTCTGGCCCCCATCCCCCTCCAGAGTTCAACGACGATGAGGCGCGTCCCAATAATGCCTCGACCATCCTCGGGGCAGACCAGAGCATCCAGATCACGCTGAAGAGCCTCAGTGGAAACCTGCAGAACATGAAGTGTCCCGATGGCAGCCAGGCCAACCCCGCCAAAACCTGCCAGGACATCAAGCAGTGCCACCCCCTTAAAATGACCGGTAGGTCCACTTTTCACCACAGACTGTCTTCTTCTCTAGTTTTTAACTACTCAAAAGACCGGTAGGTCCACTTTTCACCACAGACTGTGTCTTCTTCTCTAGTTTTTAACTACTCAAAAGACCAGTATGTCCACTTTTCACCACAGATTGTCTTCTTCTCTTGTTTTTACCTGCTTTTTGTCTTGCCTATTCTTTACTCAAGCTTTTGATTTGCTGCGACGTAGTTAGGGTGTTATAGATTAATTAATGGATGGATATACTCGTTAGGTGATATTAACTTTATTGACAAGTGGAGTCCGTGTGTCTAATGGATGATGAGGTAGCTGATATGTATCTACTGTATGATCTGATACTTGGTCTTTCCATATCCAGGAGACTACTGGCTGGACCCCAACCAGGGCAGTACCAAGGATGTTATCAAGGTGTTCTGCAACATGGAGACTGGTGAGACCTGCATCTCAGCCCACCCCATCTCAGCCAGCATCCCTCGCAAAACATGGTGGACCAAATCCACTCCCACTGCCAGCAAACCTGTCTGGTTTGGAGCAAATATGAATGGAGGAACTAAAGTGAGTATATAAAATATACCCGATGTCTATTCAATGAACGCAAGTAGTATATAGAGGATAGCTTTACACTGTGGATACCTCTAAAGCGGCCAACTGCTTCTATGAATAAACCAGCTACCATACTGTAGAATAAATTCACCAAGCACAATACTGCTTTAAAAACATACATCCTCTGCTGCCTTGATTATATAGCAATGGAAGACTTCTTTCTGTCAGAAAAATAGCTGGAGATGTTTGTGAAAAACTGTTACACTTCCAGGTGTATTTCTCTAACATTGATGTAAAAACTGAAATGCTAATTATTGTACAATAGTGTCCCTGTGAAATACTTTTTTTCAATAAACTTCTGATTCCAGTTTAGCTACGGCAACAAGGAGGAGCTGCCCAACGCCGTAACCATTCAGATTAGGCTGATCCGCCTGCTTTCTAAGGAGGGGGTCCAGAATGTCACCTACCACTGCAAGAACAGCGTGGCCGTGAATGACGGAGCCACAGGCAACCTGAAGAAGGCTCTGATCCTCAAGGGCTCCAACGGACAGGAGGTCAAGGTTCAGGGCAACTCCCGCCTCAGATACACTGTCCTGGAGGATGGCTGCTCCGTAAGTCACCTAACTACCTACCTACAGTACCTACCTACCTATACCTACAGTACAGTATGCCTACCTACCTATACCTGCCTACCTACCTACCTATACCTACTTCTACCTACAGTATACCTAGCTACATGCGTACCTACCTCACTATACCTACTTCTACCTACAGTATACCTACCTAACTTCCTACCTACCTACCTACCTACCTACCTACCTACCTATACTACCGGTCAAAAGTTTTAGAACACCTACTCATTCAAGGGTTTTCTTTATTTTTTTTACGAGTATCTACATTGTAGAATAATAGTGAAGACATCAAAACTATGAAATAACACACATGGAATCATGTTGTAACCAAAAAAGTGTTAAATAGCCACCCTTTGCCTTGATGACAGCGTTGCACACTCTTGGCATTCTCTCAACCAGCTTCATGAGAGAGTCACCTGGAATGCATTTCAATTAATAGGTGTGCCATGTTAAAAGATAATTTGTGGAATTTCTTTCCTTCTTAATGAGTTTGAGCCAATCAGTTGTGTTGTGACAAGGTAGGGTTGACTCTCATGAGGATCGACACAGGAAAGGAAGACCCAGAGTTAGGGGGGTAGACAGAAGATAGCCCTATTTGGTAAAAGACCAAGTCCATATTATGGCAAGAACAGCTCAAATAAGCAAAGAGAAATGACAGTCCATCATTACTTTAAGACGTGAATTTCAGACAATACGGAACATTGGATGTTTTCTTAAGTGCAGTCGTAAAAACTATCAAGCGCTATGATGAAACTGGCTCTCATGAGGATCTCTACAGGAATGGAAGACCCAGAGTTACTTCTGCTGCAGAGGATAAGTTCATTAGAGTTACCAACCACAGAAATTGAAGCCCAAATAAATGCTTCATAGAGTTCAAGTAACAGACACATCTCAACATCAACTGTTCAGAGGAAACTGTGTGAATCAGGCCTTCATGGTCAAATTGCTGCAAAGAAACCACTGCTAAAAACACCAATAATAAGAAAAGACTTGCTTGGTCCAAGAAACATAAGCAATGGACATTAGACTGGTGGAAACTTGTCCTTTGGTTGGGAGTGCAAATTTGAGATTTTTGGTTCCAACAGCTGTATCTTTGTGAGATGCGGGTGAACAGATCTCAGCATATGTTTTTTATAAATAACCTTTATTTAACTAGGTAAGTCAGTTAAGAACAAATTCTTATTTTCAATGACGACCTAGGAACAGTGGGTTAACTGCCTGTTCAGGCATATATGTACCTTGTCAGCTCGGGGATTTGAACTTGCAAACTTCCGGTTAATAGTCCAACGCTCTAACAACTAGGCTACCCTGCCGCCCAATGTATTTCCCACCGTAAAGCATGGAGGAGGAGGTGTTATGGTGTGGGGGTGCTTTTCTGGTGACACACCTAACCAGCATGGCTACCACAGCATTCTACAGTGATACGCCATCGCATCTGGTTTGGGCTTAGTGGGACTATCATTTGTTTTTCAACAGGGCTATAACCCAACACACCTCCAGGCTGTGTAAGGGCTATTTTACCAAGAAGGAGAGTGATGGAGTGCTGCATCAGATAACCTGGCCTCCACAATCACTCGACCTCAATCAAATTGAGATGGTTTGGGATGAGTCGGACTGTAGAGTGAAGGAAAAGCAGCCTACAAGTGCTCAGCATATATGGGAACTCATTGAAGACTGTTGGAAAAGCATTCCAGGTGAAGCTGGTTGAGAGAATGCCAAGAGTGTGCAAAGCTGTCATAAAGGCAAAGATTGGCTATTTGGAGAATCTCAAATCTCAAATATATTTTTATTTGTGTAACACTTTTTTGGTTACTACATGTTTCTATATTTGTTATTTCATAGTTTTGACGTCTTCATTATTATTCTACAATGTAGAAAACAGTAAAAATAAAGAAAAACCCTTGAATGGGTAGGTGATCTAAAACTTTTGACCAGCGGTGTACTTCTACCTACAGTATGCCTACTGTACCTACCTACCTACACCTACTGTACCTACCTACCTACCTACCTGTACCTACCTACCTACCTATGCCTACTTCTACCTACAGGATGCCTACTGTACCGACCTATACCTACACCTACTTTTACCTACAGGATACCCACTGTACCTACCTACCTACCTATACCTACTTCTACCTACAGGATGCCTACTGTACCTACCTATACCTACACCTACTTTTACCTACAGGATACCTACTGTACCTACCTACCTACCTACCTATACCTACTTCTACCTACAGGATACCTACTGTACCTACCTACCTATACCTACTTCTACCTACAGGATGCCTACTGTACCTACCTATACCTACACCTACTTTTACCTACAGGATACCTACTGTACCTACCTACCTACCTACCTACCTACCTACCTACCTACCTACCTACCTGTACCTACCTACCTACCTATACCTACTTCTACCTACAGGATGCCTACTGTACCTACCTATACCTACACCTACTTCTACATACAGGATACCTACTGTATCTACCTACCTACACCTACTGTACCTACAGGATACCTACTGTACCTACCTACCTATAAGTACTGTACCTACAGGATACCTACTGTACCAATCTACCTACACCTACTGTACCTACAGGATACCTACTGTACCTACCTACCTATAAGTACTGTACCTACAGGATACATACTGTACCAATCTACCTACATGATACCTACTGTACCTACCTACCTACCTATACCTACTTCTACCTACAGGATACCTACTGTACCTACCTACCTACCTATACCTACTTCTACCTACAGGATACCTACTGTACCTACCTACCTACCTATACCTACTTTTACCTACAGGATACCTACTGTACCTACCTACCTACACCTACTGTACCTACCTACCTACCTACCTACCTACCTGTACCTACCTACCTACCTATACCTACTTCTACCTACAGGATGCCTACTGTACCTACCTATACCTACACCTACTTCTACATACAGGATACCTATTGTATCTACCTACCTACATCTACTGTACCTACAGGATACCTACTATACCTACCTACCTATAAGTACTGTACCTACAGGATACCTAATCTACCAATCTACCTACAGGATACCTACTGTACCTACCTACCTACCTACCTACCTATACCTACTTCTACCTACAGGATACCTACTGTACCTACCTACCTACCTACCTACTTTTACCTACAGGATACCTACTGTACCTACCTACCTACACCTACTGTACCTACCTACCTACCTGTACCTACCTACCTACCTATACCTACTTCTACCTACAGGATGCCTACTGTACCTACCTATACCTACACCTACTTCTACATACAGTATACCTACTGTATCTACCTACCTACACCTACTGTACCTACAGGATACCTACTGTACCAATCTACCTACAGGATACCTACTGTACCTACCTACCTACCTATACCTACTTCTACCTACAGGATACCTACTGTACCTACCTACCTACCTACACCTACTTCTACCTACAGGATACCTACTGTACCTACCTACCTACCTACCTATACCTACTTCTACCTACAGGATACCTACTGTACCTACCTACCTACCTACACCTACTTCTACCTACAGGATACCTACTGTACCTACCTACCTACCTATACCTACTTCTACCTACAGGATACCTACTGTACCTACCTACCTACCTACACCTACTTCTACCTACAGGATACCTACTGTACCTACCTACCTACCTATACCTACTTTTACCTACAGGATACCTACTGTACCTACCTACCTACCTATACCTACTTTTACCTACAGGATACCTACTGTACCTACCTACCTACCTATACCTACTTTTACCTACAGGATACCTACTGTACCTACCTACCTACCTACACCTACTTCTACCTACAGGATACCTACTGTACCTACCTACCTACCTATACCTACTTTTACCTACAGGATACCTACTGTACCTACCTACCTACCTACACCTACTTCTACCTACAGGATACCTACTGTACCTACCTACCTACCTACACCTACTTCTACCTACAGGATACCTACTGTACCTACCTACTGTACCTACCTACCTACCTACACATACTTCTACCTACAGGATACCTACTGTACCTACATACCTACCTACACCTACTTCTACCTACAGGATACCTACTGTACCTACCTACCTACCTATACCTACTTCTACCTACAGGATACCTACTGTACCTACCTACCTACCTACACCTACTTCTACCTACAGGATACCTACTGTACCTACCTACCTACCTATACCTACTTTTACCTACAGGATACCTACTGTACCTACCTACCTACCTATACCTACTTTTACCTACAGGATACCTACTGTACCTACCTACCTACCTATACCTACTTTTACCTACAGGATACCTACTGTACCTACCTACCTACCTACACCTACTTCTACCTACAGGATACCTACTGTACCTACCTACCTACCTATACCTACTTTTACCTACAGGATACCTACTGTACCTACCTACCTACCTACACCTACTTCTACCTACAGGATACCTACTGTACCTACCTACCTACCTACACCTACTTCTACCTACAGGATACCTACTGTACCTACCTACCTACCTACCTACCTACTTTTACCTACAGGATACCTACTGTACCTACCTACCTACCCATACACCTACTTTTACCTACAGGATACCTACTGTACCTACCTACCTACCTATACCTACTTCTACCTACAGGATACCTACTGTACCTACCTACCTACCTACACCTACTTCTACCTACAGGATACCTACTGTACCTACCTACCTACCTACACCTACTTTACCTACAGGATACCTACTGTACCTACCTACCTACCTATACCTACAGGATACCTACTGTACCTACCTACCTACCTATACCTACTTTTACCTACAGGATACCTACTGTACCTACCTACCTACCTATACCTACTTTTACCTACAGGATACCTGTACCTGCCTACCTACCTACACCTACTTCACCTACAGGATACCTACTGTACCTACCTACCTACCTACCTACTTTTACCTACAGGATACCTACTGTACCTACCTACCTACCTACACTACTTCTACCTACAGGATACCTACTGTACCTACCTACCTACCTACCTACCTACTTCTACCTACAGGATGCCTACTGTACCTACCTACCTACCTACACCTACCTACCTACACATTTACCTACAGGATACCTACTGTACCTACCTACCTACACCTACCTACCTACCTACCTAGGACCTACCTACCTGTACCTACCTACCTACCTATACCTACTTCTACCTACAGGATGCCTACTGTACCTACCTATACCTACACCTACTTCTACCTACAGGATACCTACTGTACCTCCTACCTACCTACATCTACTGTACCTACAGGATACCTACTGTACCTACCTACCTATAAGTACTGTACCCTACAGGATACCTACTCTACCACTACCTAGGATACCTACTGTACCTACCTACCTACCTACCTACCCTACAGGATACCTACTGTACACCTACCTACACCTACTGTACCTACCTACCTACCTGTACCTACCTACCTACCTATACCTACTTCTACCTACAGGATGCCTACTGTACCTACCTATACCTACACCTACTTCTACATACAGGATACCTACTGTATCTACCTACCTACACCTACTGTACCTACAGGATACCTACTGTACCACCTCTACCCTACAGGATACCTACTGTACCTACCTACCTACCTATACCTACTTCTACCTACAGGATACCTACTGTACCTACCTACCTACCTACACCTACTTCTACCTACAGGATACCTACTGTACCTACCTACCTACCTACCTATACCTACTTTTACCTACAGGATACCTACTGTACCTACAGGATACCTACTGTACCTACCTACCTACCTATACCTACCTACCTACAGGATACCTACTGTACCCTACCTACCTACCTACACCTACTTCTACCTACAGGATACCTACTGTACCTACCTACCTACCTATACCTACTTTTACCTACAGGATACCTACTGTACCTACCTACCTACCTACACCTACTTTTACCTACAGGATACCTACTGTACCTACCTACCTACCTACCTACTACCTACAGGATACCTTTACCTACCTACTGTACCTACCTACCTACCTACACCTACTTCTACCTACAGGATACCTACTGTACCCTACCTATACCTACCTACTTCCTACACCAGGATACCTACTTTTACCTACAGGATACCTACTGTACCTACCTACCTACCTACACCTACTTCTACCTACAGGATACCTACTGTACCTACCTACCTACCTACACCTACTTCTACCTACAGGATACCTACTGTACCTACCTACTGTACCTACCTACCTACCTACACATACTTCTACCTACAGGATACCTACTGTACCTACATACCTACCTACACCTACTTCTACCTACAGGATACCTACTGTACCTACCTACCTACCTATACCTACTTCTACCTACAGGATACCTACTGTACCTACCTACCTACCTACACCTACTTCTACCTACAGGATACCTACTGTACCTACCTACCTACCTATACCTACTTTTACCTACAGGATACCTACTGTACCTACCTACCTACCTATACCTACTTTTACCTACAGGATACCTACTGTACCTACCTACCTACCTATACCTACTTTTACCTACAGGATACCTACTGTACCTACCTACCTACCTACACCTACTTCTACCTACAGGATACCTACTGTACCTACCTACCTACCTATACCTACTTTTACCTACAGGATACCTACTGTACCTACCTACCTACCTACACCTACTTCTACCTACAGGATACCTACTGTACCTACCTACCTACCTACACCTACTTCTACCTACAGGATACCTACTGTACCTACCTACTGTACCTACCTACCTACCTACACATACTTCTACCTACAGGATACCTACTGTACCTACATACCTACCTACACCTACTTTTACCTACAGGATACCTACTGTACCTACCCACCTACCTACACCTACTTCTACCTACAGGATACCTACTGTACCTACCTACCTACCTACACCTACTTCTACCTACAGGATACCTACTGTACCTACCTACCTACCTACACCTACTTCTACCTACAGGATACCTACTGTACCTACCTACCTACCTATAAGTACTGTACCTACAGGATACCTACTGTACCAATCTACCTACAGGATACCTACTGTACCTACCTACCTACCTATACCTACTTCTACCTACAGGATACCTACTGTACCTACCTACCTACCTACACCTACTTCTACATACAGGATACCTACTGTATCTACCTACCTACACCTACTGTACCTACAGGATACCTACTGTACCTACCTACCTATAAGTACTGTACCTACAGGATACCTACTGTACCAATCTACCTACAGGATACCTACTATACCTACCTACCTACCTATACCTACTTCTACCTACAGGATGCCTACTGTACCTACCTATACCTACACCTACTTTTACCTACAGGATACCTACTGTACCTACCTACCTACACCTACTGTACCTACAGGATACCTACTGTACCTACCTACCTATAAGTACTGTACCTACAGGATACCTACTGTACCAATCTACCTACAGGATACCTACTGTACCTACCTACCTACCTATACCTACTTCTACCTACAGGATACCTACTGTACCTACCTACCTACCTATACCTACTTCTACCTACAGGATGCCTACTGTACCTACCTATACCTACACCTACTTTTACCTACAGGGTACCTACCTACCTACACCTACTGTACCTACCTACCTACCTGTACCTACCTACCTACCTATACCTACTTCTACCTACAGGATGCCTACTGTACCTACCTATACCTACACCTACTTCTACATACAGGATACCTACTGTATCTACCTACCTACACCTACTGTACCTACAGGATACCTACTGTACCTACCTACCTATAAGTACTGTACCTACAGGATACCTACTGTACCTACCTACCTACCTATACCTACTTCTACCTACAGGATACCTACTGTACCTACCTACCTACCTATACCTACTTCTACCTACAGGATGCCTACTGTACCTACCTATACCTACACCTACTTTTACCTTCAGGATACCTACTGTACCTACCTACCTACACCTACTGTACCTACCTACCTACCTACCTACCTGTACCTACCTACCTACCTATACCTACTTCTACCTACAGGATGCCTACTGTACCTACCTATACCTACACCTACTTCTACATACAGGATACCTACTGTATCTACCTACCTACACCTACTGTACCTACAGGATACCTACTGTACCTACCTACCTATAAGTACTGTACCTACAGGATACCTACTGTACCAATCTACCTACACCTACTGTACCTACAGGATACCTACTGTACCTACCTACCTATAAGTACTGTACCTACAGGATACATACTGTACCAATCTACCTACATGATACCTACTGTACCTACCTACCTACCTATACCTACTTCTACCTACAGGATGCCTACTGTACCTACCTATACCTACACCTACTTCTACATACAGGATACCTACTGTATCTACCTACAGGATACCTACTGTACCTACCTACCTACCTATACCTACTTCTACCTACAGGATACCTACTGTACCTACCTACCTACCTACACCTACTTCTACCTACAGGATACCTACTGTACCTACCTACCTACCTATACCTACTTCTACCTACAGGATACCTACTGTACCTACCTACCTACCTACACCTACTTCTACCTACAGGATACCTACTGTACCTACCTACCTACCTATACCTACTTCTACCTACAGGATACCTACTGTACCTACCTACCTACCTACACCTACTTCTACCTACAGGATACCTACTGTACCTACCTACCTACCTATACCTACTTTTACCTACAGGATACCTACTGTACCTACCTACCTACCTACCTACCTACTTCTACAGGATACCTACTGTACCTACCTACCTACCTATACCTACTTTTACCTACAGGATACCTACTGTACCTACCTACCTACCTACCTACACTACTTCTACCTACAGGATACCTACTGTACCTACCTACCTACCTATACCTACTTTTACCTACAGGATACCTACTGTACCTACCTACCTACCTACACCTACTTCTACCTACAGGATACCTACTGTACCTACCTACCTACCTACACCTACTTCTACCTACAGGATACCTACTGTACCTACCTACTGTACCTTTTACCTACAGGATACCTACCTACCTACACTACTTCTACCTACAGGATACCTACTGTACCTACATACCTACCTACACCTACTTTTACCTACAGGATACCTACTGTACCTACCCACCTACCTACACCTACTTCTACCTACAGGATACCTACTGTACCTACATACCTACCTACACCTACTTTTACCTACAGGATACCTACTGTACCTACCCACCTACCTACACCTACTTCTACCTACAGGATACCTACTGTACCTACCTACCTACCTACACCTACTTCTACCTACAGGATACCTACTGTACCTACCTACCTACCTACACCTACTTCTACCTACAGGATACCTACTGTACCTACCTACCTACCTATAAGTACTGTACCTACAGGATACCTACTGTACCAATCTACCTACAGGATACCTACTGTACCTACCTACCTACCTATACCTACTTCTACCTACAGGATACCTACTGTACCTACCTACCTACCTACACCTACTTCTACATACAGGATACCTACTGTATCTACCTACCTACACCTACTGTACCTACAGGATACCTACTGTACCTACCTACCTATAAGTACTGTACCTACAGGATACCTACTGTACCAATCTACCTACAGGATACCTACTGTACCTACCTACCTACCTATACCTACTTCTACCTACAGGATACCTACTGTACCTACCTACCTACCTATACCTACTTTTACCTACAGGATACCTACTGTACCTACCTACCTACCTATACCTACTTTTACCTACAGGATACCTACTGTACCTACCTACCTACCTATACCTACTTTTACCTACAGTATACCTACTGTACCTACCTACCTACCTACACCTACTTCTACCTACAGGATACCTACTGTACCTACCTACCTACCTATACCTACTTTTACCTACAGGATACCTACTGGATACCTACCTACCTACCTACACCTACTTCTACCTACAGGATACCTACTGTACCTACCTACCTACCTACACCTACTTCTACCTACAGGATACCTGATACCTACTGTACCTACCTACCTACCTACCTACCTACCACCTACTACCTACAGGATACCTACTGTACCTACATACCTACCTACCCTACCTACTGTACCTACCCACCTACCTACACCTACTTCTACCTACAGGATACCTACTGTACCTACCCTACCTACACCTACTTTTACCTACAGGATACCTACTGTACCTACCCACCTACCTACACCTACTTCTACCTACAGGATACCTACTGTACCTACCTACCTACCTACACCTACTTCTACCTACAGGATACCTACTGTACCTACCTACCTACCTACACCTACTTCTACCTACAGGATACCTACTGTACCTACCTACCTACCTATAAGTACTGTACCTACAGGATACCTACTGTACCAATCTACCTACAGGATACCTACTGTACCTACCTACCTACCTATACCTACTTCTACCTACAGGATACCTACTGTACCTACCTACCTACCTACACCTACTTCTACATACAGGATACCTACTGTATCTACCTACCTACACCTACTGTACCTACAGGATACCTACTGTACCTACCTACCTATAAGTACTGTACCTACAGGATACCTACTGTACCAATCTACCTACAGGATACCTACTGTACCTACCTACCTACCTATACCTACTTCTACCTACAGGATGCCTACTGTACCTACCTATACCTACACCTACTTTTACCTACAGGATACCTACTGTACCTACCTACCTACACCTACTGTACCTACAGGATACCTACTGTACCTACCTAGTACTGTACCTACAGGATACCTACTGTACCAATCTACCTACAGGATACCTACTGCACCTACCTACCTACCTATACCTACTTCTACCTACAGGATACCTACTGTACCTACCTACCTACCTATACCTACTTCTACCTACAGGATACCTACTGTACCTACCTATACCTACACCTACTTTTACCTACAGGTACCTACCTACCTACACCTACTACCTACCTACCTACCTGTACCTACCTAGGATGCCTACTGTACCTACCTATACCTACACCTACTTCTACATACAGGATACCTACTGTATCTACCTACCTACACCTACTGTACCTACAGGATACATACTGTACCTACCTACCTATAAGTACTGTACCTACAGGATACCTACTGTACCTACCTACCTACCTATACCTACTTCTACCTACAGGATACCTACTGTACCTACCTACCTACCTATACCTACTTCTACCTACAGGATGCCTACTGTACCTACCTATACCTACACCTACTTTTACCTTCAGGATACCTACTGTACCTACCTACCTACACCTACTGTACCTACCTACCTACCTACCTACCTGTACCTACCTACCTACCTATACCTACTTCTACCTACAGGATGCCTACTGTACCTACCTATACCTACACCTACTTCTACATACAGGATACCTACTGTATCTACCTACCTACACCTACTGTACCTACAGGATACCTACTGTACCTACCTACCTATAAGTACTGTACCTACAGGATACCTACTGTACCAATCTACCTACACCTACTGTACCTACAGGATACCTACTGTACCTACCTACCTATAAGTACTGTACCTACAGGATACATACTGTACCAATCTACCTACATGATACCTACTGTACCTACCTACCTACCTATACCTACTTCTACCTACAGGATACCTACTGTACCTACCTACCTACTTATACCTACTTTTACCTACAGGATACCTACTGTACCTACCTACCTACACCTACTGTACCTACCTACCTACCTGTACCTACCTACCTACCTATACCTACTTCTACATACAGGATACCTACTGTATCTACCTACCTACACCTACTGTACCTACAGGATACCTACTATACCTACCTACCTATAAGTACTGTACCTACAGGATACCTACTCTACCAATCTACCTACAGGATACCTACTGTACCTACCTACCTACCTATACCTACTTCTACCTACAGGATACCTACTGTACCTACCTACCTACCTACACCTACTTCTACCTACAGGATACCTACTGTACCTACCTACCTACACCTACTGTACCTACCTACCTACCTGTACCTACCTACCTACCTATACCTACTTCTACCTACAGGATGCCTACTGTACCTACCTATACCTACACCTACTTCTACATACAGGATACCTACTGTATCTACCTACCTACACCTACTGTACCTACAGGATACCTACTGTACCAATCTACCTACAGGATACCTACTGTACCTACCTACCTACCTATACCTACTTCTACCTACAGGATACCTACAGTACCTACCTACCTACCTACACCTACTTCTACCTACAGGATACCTACTGTACCTACCTACCTACCTATACCTACTTCTACCTACAGGATACCTACTGTACCTACCTACCTACCTACACCTACTTCTACCTACAGGATACCTACTGTACCTACCTACCTACCTATACCTACTTCTACCTACAGGATACCTACTGTACCTACCTACCTACCTACACCTACTTCTACCTACAGGATACCTACTGTACCTACCTACCTACCTACACCTACTTTTACCTACAGGATACCTACTGTACCTACCTACCTACCTATACCTACTTTTACCTACAGGATACCTACTGTACCTACCTACCTACCTATACCTACTTTTACCTACAGGATACCTACTGTACCTACCTACCTACCTATACCTACTTTTACCTACAGGATACCTACTGTACCTACCTACCTACCTACACCTATTTCTACCTACAGGATACCTACTGTACCTACCTACCTACCTATACCTACTTTTACCTACAGGATACCTACTGTACCTACCTACCTACCTACACCTACTTCTACCTACAGGATACCTACTGTACCTACCTACCTACCTACACCTACTTCTACCTACAGGATACCTACTGTACCTACCTACTGTACCTACCTACCTACCTACACCTACTTCTACCTACAGGATACCTACTGTACCTACCTACCTACCTACACCCACTTTTACCTACAGGATACCTACTGTACCTACCTACCTACCTACCTACCTACACCTACTTCTACCTACAGGATACCTACTGTACCTACCTACCTACCTACACCTACTTCTACCTACAGGATACCTACTGTACCTACCTACCTACCTACACCTACTTCTACCTACAGGATACCTACTGTACCTACCTACCTACCTATAAGTACTGTACCTACAGGATACCTACTGTACCAATCTACCTACAGGATACCTACTGTACCTACCTACCTACCTATACCTACTTCTACCTACAGGATACCTACTGTACCTACCTACCTACCTACACCTACTTCTACCTACAGGATGCCTACTGTACCTACCTACCTACCTATACCTACTTTTACCTACAGGATACCTACTGTACCTACCTACCTACCTACACCTACTTCTACCTACAGGATACCCACTGTACCTACCTACCTACCTACACCTACTTTTACCTACAGGATACCTACTGTACCTACCTACCTACCTATACCTACTTTTACCTACAGGATACCTACTGTACCTACCTACCTACCTATACCTACTTTTACCTACAGGATACCTACTGTACCTACCTACCTACCTATACCTACTTTTACCTACAGGATACCTACTGTACCTACCTACCTACCTACACCTATTTCTACCTACAGGATACCTACTGTACCTACCTACCTACCTATACCTACTTTTACCTACAGGATACCTACTGTACCTACCTACCTACCTACACCTACTTCTACCTACAGGATACCTACTGTACCTACCTACCTACCTACACCTACTTCTACCTACAGGATACCTACTGTACCTTCCTACTGTACCTACCTACCTACCTACACCTACTTCTACCTACAGGATACCTACTGTACCTACCTACCTACCTACACCTACTTTTACCTACAGGATACCTACTGTACCTACCTACCTACCTACCTACACCTACTTCTACCTACAGGATACCTACTGTACCTACCTACCTACCTACACCTACTTCTACCTACAGGATACCTACTGTACCTACCTACCTACCTACACCTACTTCTACCTACAGGATACCTACTGTACCTACCTACCTACCTATAAGTACTGTACCTACAGGATACCTACTGTACCAATCTACCTACAGGATACCTACTGTACCTACCTACCTACCTATACCTACTTCTACCTACAGGATACCTACTGTACCTACCTACCTACCTACACCTACTTCTACCTACAGGATGCCTACTGTACCTACCTACCTACCTATACCTACTTTTACCTACAGGATACCTACTGTACCTACCTACCTACCTACACCTACTTCTACCTACAGGATGCCTACTGTACCTACCTACCTACTGTACCTACCTACCTACCTATACCTACTTCTACCTACAGGATACCTACTGTACCTACCTACCTACCTACACCTACTTCTACCTACAGGATACCTACTGTACCTACCTACCTACCTACACCTACTTTTACCTACAGTTTGTTGTTGTTTACATTGTATATGACAATGAGTTGAATTCAGAGGTATAGCTACAGTATGTCTTCTTCTCCTGTGTCTGCAGAAATCAAATGGAGACTGGGGCAAGACTGTGATTGAGTACAGAACTCAGACGCCAGCCAGACTACCTATCGTAGACTTGGCCCCCATGGACATAGGCAAGGAGGATCAGGAGTTTGGCCTGGACATCGGCCCTGTGTGTTTCTCCTAAACCCAACACACATGGGACGGATGGATGGATTTATTTAACCTTATGAGGAGTGATTCTTTTAGAACGCCATCCTCAATCCTGTTCCAAGAGGCAATCTGGATTTCAAACAACTAAAAGCACTCACTTTTAAGTTACATCCTTAAAGAATCAATGGCTATATATCACTCATTTAAAAGATTGCCCCTTGAAGAATTAGGTTTCAGTTCGATAACTAATAATGAACAACGACCCCTTGTGATGTCATCAATTAGAATCGGTAGGAATGTTGTTGTCCATTCTCCTCCAAAGGGTTAAACATTCCCAAGACTCTTGGACTACCTGCTGAAGCAATCAGCTTTGTACATAAAGGCAGGGCGGAGAAACTACAGTGCTACTCAAATATTTATTGCTTCTTTCCAAGAAACAACTAAAGTTGTTAGTGCAATCGTGCTGGTAGTAATTACTATTGAGGAATGCAGGTGAATTGTATTAAGAAGATTGTATCATAATGGTGTTTCAGGGCCTGAAGGTTTCAGCTTGTTGAAAACATGAAAATTAATGGAGCTTAAGTGTCAGTGTTGTACGACGTTCCATCATACATTTCTTTACCAGTTTCTCAGTGAATGCCACTAAATATATGTACTGGCACTTGATGTAGAGACAAAACAACAACAACTGTATTCCTTTTTCTAATGTAAATGCAACATAAGAATGTCAATTGCTCTTCACACGTTTATTATTCCTGTTTATTATTGATATTATGATATTTTCTTCTGTCGACTGATGGTGTTACACCCAATAAAATGAATCTCGTGCCCTTTTCAGTCAATCTGGTTTAAGGTTCAGGTCAAGATGAATAAAACAAATACCTTCCCATTTAATAAGTGTTTGAATTACACAGGGGCGCAACTTTGATTTTAGAAGTGGGGGGGGCATAATATTTATATTTCTTTAGCAATTTCAGAAGGTGGGGACATGTCCCCCCCGTCCCCAGTGAAAGTTGCACCCCTGGAATTACAAATTGGGGAGATTTCACCAATTAGAAAAGAGAGACATAATCCCAGAAGGAAAAATTAACAAGAGCACACAAACTATTTATGTTCGATTTCTTTATTAAAATACTGTCAAATGTGTAATTAAAGAAGGATATAATGACAGTTTACATAGAAATCCTAATCCTAGTTTGGAGGGATATAGATGCTCTTCCTTGATTATCATCTATACAGTTGTGCTCTATATTGGCACACTTGCAAGTTTCAATATTCCTTCAAAAAAATAAGTGAAAAACCATTTGGTGTTCACACGTGTATTTGTTTGATTTATAACTGCACAGGACCAAGAAAAAAAATTATAAACTGAAATTTCGATTTTTCACTCAAATGGCCTGGACTAAAGGGGATAAATTGCAGGTGCCTACAGGGTCAAATTAGCCATTCAACCAGTTTTGACAATAGAAACCACAATATTCTGCTCTATTGCACTCCATTGTAAAGTGCAAGGGTGCCGTTAGAGCACAACGGTAGATGAACACGGCATCTTGATTTTAAAAAATGGTTTACTTGTCAGGCGTAATAAATCTTACAAGAGCTTTTACATGAAAGTCAGCATTAAAAATGGTAAGAAAGTTTAGAACACGCAGTAACAATTATAGGCATATATTTAATTAAGTTCAATTCCCCCAGGAAAAATGACCACACATCCAAACAAGAAGAAAAGTTCAAGGTTGAGTGGAACAACATAGACTGAAGATCAGAGGCAGGTAACAATTCATTCACTGTTTCTCTCATCTCTATCAAATGAAAAACATTGGAAAGCTTTTAACCAACTACAGTACTACACGCTCCCAAGGAGATGTCTGAATTCCTAATTTATGTAAAACTTCATCGACTGAGGGCACAAGATAATCTCCAAATTCCCAGAGCCTTCTGTCGAGGATCAGCTGCTCATTGGTCCAGCTTTCTCTCTGAGCCTCTTTCACCTGCATGATCTTACACACGTCGGACGGAACCCTGACAGAGTCCCCATAGCTCTGTGTCACCTCAAACATGGCCGTCTGCAGCACCAGACGGGGGTTGACCACCATCTTGTAGGAGCGGAAGGCGTCTTCAGGAACAAGCTCTCTGTAGACGTAGTCCAGCAGATCCACCCCCGGCGCCCTTTTCCGTGCGGAATGGTCTTGCGTAGCAGTACCGGCTGTGGCAGGGAAGAGGTGCGTCTCCATCAGGAACACGGCTGCGTCGGGGTGCTGCCCCTGCAGGTCCTCCATGAGGGGCAGAAGAGAGCTGTGTGAGGCCGGGACCAGGAGCTGATCAACGTCAGCCAGGAGGACGTACCGTGACCTGTACATGTTCCTGTAGATGCACTCGTTCATGATGGTCAGCTGGCCGTTGAGGTGAATATCCCCTTCCAGCTCCTGGGCCTTCCACCCAGTAGAGGGCTTGAGGAAGTGGTTGATGGGCCAGCCAATCACCTCCAGAGTGCCCTCCTCTGCGTAGTACTGGAGGACCTTCTCCAGGTCAGGTCCACAGCTGGTGAGGTAGAGGACAACCCTCCGCACCCCCAGGAGCTTGTAAAACTCCATGGTCTGGACAAACTGTTGGACGTTGTTGTAGTCTCCAAACATGCTGGACATGCACACGGTGAGGTAAAAGGGGAAGTCCTCCTCCCGTCTCTCCCGGTTCTGGATGCTCAGAAATGTCTGGTTGAGGGAGTTCTGGATGTCGAGGGATGTGCCAAGAGTGACGTGTGTGGCGTTGCATCCTGGCTCTTCGAGGCAAAGCATGTCTGCGGCCACATACGGGTAACCATAGTGGACGCTGTGCGTTACGACAGCAGCTGGAGCGACCTGGGGGGCGTGTCCTGAGCAGCACAACACACAGTACAGAGACATGGGTCGGTCTCTGTTGACCATGGCAATGATGCGCGTGGCTCCCCTTTCCCTGTGGTCCTGGTATGCAGACACCATTAGATGAGTTGAACCCTTGACTGGTGTTATAGTCTCATTGGCTGTGTGAAGAGGGCAGGTAGAGGGAACAGGGGGAGGAAGGGAGTGAGCTTGAGTAGAGTTGGTCCTGAAAGTCACCAATGGGGAAGACCGTGTGACAGATACTGTGACAGACAGACACAGGATGATCAAAACCACTTTCCATTTCTGACTCCTGGTTTGGTGCATGTCAGCCATTTGATCTATTGGAGACCTATAGGAGGATCATGTCACAATCAACAATCAACGATGATAACAACAACAACATCATCATCATCATCATCACAACATACTCACTATCCCTGTCATAATCAAAACATTGACAGGGATATTATCAGTGATGCACTGAACAATCAGACAGGGAAAATCAAGGCAAACTGTCTTTCAATCAGCTTAATCCATCTGGTCCCCCCAAACATATATCCTGATATCTCCATACTTACAAGTTGTCTGTGTGATCCTCCACCTCCTGGTCTGTTCTGTCAGTCAGTGGGGCTGTGGGGGAGTCTCTCATCACTCTGTTGTCAGGAGTTTCAGGGGGGCAGTCAAGAGATTCAGGCTCTGGTCCAGATGACCGGGCTGCTCTTCTTCTCAACATCTCCAGGAAAATGAAGGGGGGCTCTGGATGGCCAATCAACATTGGTTACATTACACTATAACTGCTGGGCCTCAAGGTCCCCCCTTTAAACTAATGAGCAGTCATTCTGACAGCAACATTCTAACAGTGTAATTAATACATTTTATATACAGCATGCTAAAGCAAAAATAATATGAAGGCCTTGGGTAACAACATTAGATTACCATTTTTATTTGATTTTAAATAACACAATAGCATTTTCATTTGTTTATATGTAGTTTGTATGTAGTTAGTTTGTATGTACAAACTAAAAAACACAAAAAACACAAACATTCAAGCATTACATCAATTTTATTTGTGGAGTGACTTTGTTAAAACTGTGAAACAGAAAGCATATGTGTTGGAACATGGTAACAGCTTATTTTTTATAAAAACAAAATAAAAAGTAAAATACCTCAACCACCCAGACCAGTCAAGACGCGCGGTCAAATGATGACAACATCAGTAGCCTAAGCATCATTATAAGGGCCAAGTGGCCTTAATGAATAGTGAAACTCAATAATGGCATTGTAATGAATATAAGTATCACACGACAGCAGTCAAGAATAGTCAATTATTGTCAGCTTGTGCTTGTGTGTATTCACCAATGGCATCAGTTGGATTTCATTTCGCTGTTATCCCTGGTTCTAACAGATGGCAAAATCGTCATAACTTTCACTTGCTTGTCACACTTTGACATACTTTGTTTGGTTGTAGTGTGTAAATGTCTCCTGTTTTCTCTTTATTGTGTCCCTGTCCTCTTGTCATTCTTCAACACTTGTGGAATGCAACGGCTGCCGAGGAGCCTTATTTGCGCAAAGGGAGGGAGTTCCCATCTCACTCTGTTCATGGTGCCAGCCAGACTTGTTTTCTTTGTAAGCAACTTGTTCGCCAACAAAGGAAGAAATTGTCCATAGTGACGATCCTCCCCTACCAAGGTAAGGTTCCACAAGCCTCATCACCACATTCTGACACTTGCTCACCTGCTGCCCGATGTTGATATTTCCCCAGATATTGAAAGCCATTCAACATGTAAAATTGCGCATGCTCTCACTGTGTAGCCTACTCCGAGTACAGACCGTTGATCATGCTCTCACTGTGTAGCCTACTCTGAGTACAGACAGTTGATCATGCTCTCACTGTGTAGCCTACTCCGAGTACAGACCGTTGATCATGCTCTCACTGTGTAGCCTACTCCGAGTACAGACCGTTGATCATGCTCTCACTGTGTAGCCTACTCCGAGTACAGACCGTTGATCATGCTCTCACTGTGTAGCCTACTCTGAGTACAGACCGTTAGAGAATAGGGATTATGAATGTGCTGAAACCTGTGTCATTATGTTGCCCTCTTTGAGTACATCGAGCACCATCCCCAGCTCTCTGCATCTTCAACCAGACTGCTGTGGGCAGAGTGAGGTCGTAAATTCCTAAGGAAGACCCTGTCTCATGGACACACAGTTATAGAGAGTAGTTTTTCATGGAGACAAAGGAAATCCTTCCACCTCACTGAACGTGAGGTACGAACAAATTTCATGTTTCAGAGAAAGTGTAAAAGATCAGTGAAGAATCCAGCTATGAACTGGTGCGTTTGTCACAATTTGGGAAGCTCAAGAGAGACGGTGTGGCCACATTACCATAACGCTGTTTATATAATAGCCTCAGATATGAGGTTTACGTCTAATTGTTGTATAAGATGAATGAGTGAGGATGATACTGTTTGAATAATGGTGTAATATGATTGTGGACTGTTTAATGATGGAAAATACAATTCCTTTTTGATTTGAACTAAATCAGCCCAGTTAGGGTAAGACATCCTGAGACAGCCCTCTTCTGTCATTCTGAATAAAACCCCACTTTGAGAAATTATCAGGAGACCATGTTTTTCTCCAGTAGGAGGGGGACTAAAGGTTGCAGACCATTGCTGAATATTTTAACCATACCACGTGGTTAAAACTCTTAGACTATCGATGCCAACATAATAAGAACAGGTCTTTGATACTAATTACTAGTCTGCAGCTAGGAATTCGGCATCATTGAACGCGAAGAACGACAACCGCCGAAACATCCATTCTATAACAAATGTCACTCTGAACAATTCTGTCTAACCACAACCGAGAGAGAGAGGGAGAGAGACGGACAATTCTGCAAAAGAAATGTACTTTTCACCAGCGATCAAGACGACACACTGAGCGTAAATATATATATATTGATTGCAAGTGAGCGTTCATGTGTAAGGATTAGCATTTCAATTGTTATAATTATTAACTCTGTAGTGACTTCTCAGTCGACCCCCCACTCCCCTTTTGTCAAACAAGCTGCGATGCCGGTTTAGCCCACTAGGGCACATTCTATCATTTCATGTAACCATATTTACTGTTTGTTTATGCATTTCTGTGAATTACTTAGTTAGTAATAAATAAACGAGTTAAGACAATTGGATGACTCACAGCCAAGACTGGATTCGTGCAGATAACCAACAATTTACGACATCTGGATGAGACTAACGTGAGGTAAAATAAATAAATCATTAATCGGAAGACTATTGATCAGATATGAAAATATCTGAAAGGTTATATTGGGAAATTATAACTTTGTAATCTGAATACTTTCCTTGGTGCCCCTATTTCCTAGTTAATTACAGTTACACGATTAATTACTTTGATCGCGTTAAACTAATTACAGGGAATCTTTCAAGTTGTCTGCACCCACTTCAAACTGCTTTTCAACCCAGACCTTAGAACCTCTCACATTTCCACCTAGAGACATGTGCACCCAACATGATCGTATTTATAATAATAATAATAATAATAATAGAATAATCGTATTCTTATTAATGATGATGATATTAATAATAATAATGTACACAATAATGATAATAATAATAATATTGGACACAATAATAATAATAATAATAAAGCTGTAACATGACTATTTAAATGTAATATACCAATACGGTCATTATTTCAATGGGTTTACATAAATGTAATATATTTCAATAGGTTTACATAAATGTAATACATTTCAATACGTTTACATAAATGTAATATATTTCAATGGGTTTACATAAATGTAATATATTTCAATGGGTTTACATAAATGTAATACATTTCAATAGGTTTACATAAATGTAATACATTTCAATAGGTTTACATAAATGTAATACATTTCAATAGGTTTACATAAATGTAATATATTTCAATGGGTTTACATAAATGTAATACATTTCAATAGGTTTACATAAATGTAATACATTTCAATAGGTTTACATAAATGTAATACATTTCAATAGGTTTACATAAATGTAATACATTTCAATAGGTTTACATAAATGTAATACATTTCAATGGGCTATTCTTCATCATTTCAAAAGGCTATTTTAATACATTGAAATATACATTTGAACCTGAATGTTTTAATCATAAAGTGCAAGTATGCACTCAATTCAATTTGGGGAATACAAATTCAATACTATTGAATTGAATTACAATTTCTCTTGGCAAAACATTAAGATCAAGAGTCATACATTATAGACTGCTGGCTTCTGGTCGCATCCGCGCTTCGGTCTGCAGGTTGTATAACTTTTTCATTACATTTCATTATAGTACAACGGTCTGATTTGTCTAATCTTAGCAATTTCCTCTTAGCTAGCTACATAGTCGTCGTTGTATCAAAGATAATTGCGTAATTATCGTATTTCGTCGTCTCCTATCTGTCCAACACGTTCACCGTCTACCGTAGCACTGTAGTACTATCACACTCAACTGAACGTCTTGATTAGTGTAGTGTTAGCTAGCTACATAACTAGCTACATAGTTGTCTCTGCTGTCTTCGTATCCAAGATAATTGTGTAGCTTAGAGTGTGGAGTCTTAGAGTGATAATTGCGTTATTATTGTATTTCGTCGCCCTCCTATCTGCCTAGCAGCTAGCATACGTTCACCGACTAAAGCACTGTAGTAACTATCACACTCAACCAACGACTTGATTAGTGTAGTATTAGATAGCTACATAGTTGTCTTTGCTGTCTTCGTATCCAAGATAATTGTGTAGTTTAGAGTGTGTAGTCTTAGAGTGATTATCTTAATTCACCGAGGTTAGCTAGCCAGCTATTTTGTCGTCCTTAACGTAGGAGACACTCCTAGCTAGCCAATAGCCAGCCAACGTCTACTGAATAGAACTTTCGCATTCCGGTCGCATTCCGCGTCGCTCCACAGGTAGTATCACTTTTTCACTTCATTTCATTACAGTCCCAACGGTGTGATTTGTTTGATCGTAGCTAGCTACATAGCTAGCTACATAGCCGTCTTTGTTTCAAAGATAATTGTGTAGTCTAGAGTGATTTTCTAGGTTAGCTAGCCAGCTATTGTCGTTCTCCTACGCAACGTAACGTAACCAACACTGCTAGCTAGCCAGCTAGCTCCCGATAAGCAGCATTGTAGAAACTTCACACTCAACGGTTCGACTTGATTAGGGTAGTGTCAACAACGCAGCTAGCCTACCCCAGCAGTACTCTATCATTTTAATCATTTTAGTCAATTAGATTCTTGCTACGTAAGTAACTTTCTGAACATTCGAGACGTGTAGTCCACTTGTCATTCCAATCTCCTCTGCATTAGCGTAGCCTCTTCTCTAGCCTGTCAACTATGTGTCTGTCTATCCCTGTTCTCTCCTCTCTGCACAGACCATACAAACGCTCCACACCGCATGGCCGCAGCCACCCTAAATCTGGTGGTCCCAGCGCTCTGCACGACCCACGTGGAGTTCCAGGTCTCCGGTAGCCTCTGGAATGCCGATCTGCGGCCAACAAGGCAGAGTTCATCTCAGCCTATGTCTCCCTCCAGTCCTCGACTTCTTGGCTCTGACGGAAACATGGATCACCACAGACAACACCGCTACTCCTACTGCTCTCTCTTCGTCCGCCCACGTGCTCTCGCACACCCCGAGAGCTTCTGGTCAGCGGGGTGGTGGCACCGGGATCCTCATCTCTCCCAAGTGGTCATTCTCTCTTTCTCCCCTTACCCATCTGTCTATCGCCTCCTTGAATTCCATGCTGTCACAGTTACCAGCCCTTTCAAGCTTAACATCCTTATCATTTATCGCCCTCCAGGTTCCACTCGGAGAGTTCATCAATGAGCTTGATGCCTTGATAAGCTCCTTTCCTGAGGACGGCTCACCTCTCACAGTTCTGGGCGACTTTAACCTCCCCACGTCTACCTTTGACTCATTCCTCTCTGCCTCCTTCTTTCCACTCCTCTCCTCTTTTGACCTCACCCTCTCACCTTCCCCCCTACTCACAAGGCAGGCAATACGCTCGACCTCATCTTTACTAGATGCTGTTCCTCCACTAACCTCACTGCAACTCCCCTCCAAGTCTCCGACCACTACCTTGTATCCTTTTCCCTCTCGCTCTCATCCAACACTTCCCACACTGCCCCTACCATGGTATCGCGCCGTCCCAACCTTGCTCTCTCTCCCCCGCTATCTCTCCTCTTCCATCCTATCATCTCTTCCCTCTGCTCAAACCTTCTCCAACCTATCTCCTGATTCTGCCTCCTCAACCCTCCTCTCCTCCCTTTCTGCATCCTTTGACTCTCTATGTCCCCTATCCTCCAGGCCGGCTCGGTCCTCCCCTCCCGCTCCGTGGCTCGACGACTCATTGCGAGCTCACAGAACAGGGCTCCGGGCAGCCGAGCGGAAATGGAGGAAAACTCCCATCTCCCTGCAGACCTGGCATCCTTTCACTCCCTCCTCTCTACATTTTCCTCCTCTGTCTCTGCTGCTAAAGCCACTTTCTACCACTCTAAATTCCAAGCATCTGCCTCTAACCCTAGGAAGCTCTTTGCCACCTTCTCCTCCCTCTTGAATCCTCCTCCCCTCCCCCCCCTCCCTCTCTGCAGATGACTTCGTCAACCATTTTGAAAAGAAGGTCGACACATCCGATCCTCGTTTGCTAAGTCAAACGACACCGCTGGTTCTGCTCACACTGCCCTACCCTGTGCTCTGACCTCTTTCTCCCCTCTCTCTCCAGATGACATCTCACGTCTTGTGACGGCCGGCCGATCATGCAACCTGCCCGCTTGACCCTATCCCCTCCTCTCTTCTCCAGACCATCTCCGGTGACCTTCTCCCTTACCTCACCTCGCTCATCAACTCATCCCTGACCGCTGGCTACGTCCCTCCCGTCTTCAAGAGAGCGAGAGTTGCACCCCTTCTGAAAAAACCTACACTCGATCCCTCCGATGTCAACAACTACAGACCAGTATCCCTTCTTTCTTTTCTCTCCAAAACTCTTGAACGTGCCGTCCTTGGCCAGCTCTCCCGCTATCTCTCTCAGAATGACCTTCTTGATCCAAATCAGTCAGGTTTCAAGACTAGTCATTCAACTGAGACTGCTCTTCTCTGTATCACGGAGCGCTCCGCACTGCTAAAGCTAACTCTCTCTCCTCTGCTCTCATCCTTCTAGACCTATCGGCTGCCTTGATACTGTGAACCATCAGATCCTCCTCTCCACCCTCTCCGAGTTGGGCATCTCCGGCGAGAAGCCCACGAATTATGAATGCGTCCTACCTGACAAATCGCTCCTACCAGGTGGCGTGGCGAGAACTGTCCAGTCTCTCACCACGTGCTCTCACCACTGGTGTCCCCAGGGCTCTGTTCTAGGCCCTCTCCTATTCTCGCTATACACCAAGTCACTTGGCTCTGTCATAACCTCACATGGTCTCTCCTATCATTGCTATGCAGACGACACACAATTAATCTTCTCCTTTCCCCCTTCTGATGACCAGGTGGCGAATCGCATCTCTGCATGTCTGGCAGACATATCAGTGTGGATGACGGATCATCACCTCAAGCTGAACCTCGGCAAGACGGAGCTGCTCTTCCTCCCGGGGAAGGACTGCCCGTTCCATGATCTCGCCATCACGGTTGACAACTCCATTGTGTCCTCGTCCCAGAGCGCTAAGAACCTTGGCGTGATCCTGGACAACACCCTGTCGTTCTCAAATAACATCAAGGCGGTGGCCCGTTCCTGTAGGTTCATGCTCTACAACATCCGCAGAGTTCGACCCTGCCTCACACAGGAAGCGCAGGTCCTAATCCAGGCACTTGTCATCTCCCGTCTGGATTACTGCAATGCTGTTGGCTGGGCTCCCTGCCTGTGCCATTAAACCCTACAACTCATCCAGAACGCCGCAGCCCGTCTGGTGTTCAACCTTCCCAAGTTCTCTCACGTCACCCCTTTCCTCCGCTCTCTCCACTGGCTTCCAGTTGAAGCTCGCATCCGCAAATGTAAAATCCGCACTACAAGACCATGGTGCTTGCCTACGGAGCTGTGAGGGGAACGGCACCTCACTACCTCCAGGCTCTGATCAGGCCCTACACCCAAACAAGGGCACTGCGTTCATCCACCTCTGGCCTGCTCGCCTCCCTACCACTGAGAAGTACAGTTCCCGCTCAGCCCAGTCAAAACTGTTCGCTGCTCTGGCCCCCAATGGTGGAACAAACTCCCTCACGACGCCAGGACAGCGGAGTCAATCACCACCTTCCGGAGACACCTGAAACCCCACCTCTTTAAGGAATACCTAGGATAGGATAAAGTAATCCTTCTCCCCCCCCTTTAAAAGACCTAGATGCACTATTGTAAAGTGGCTGTTCCACTGGATGTCATAAGGTGAAAGCACCAATTTGTAAGTCGCTCTGGATAAGAGCGTCTGCTAAATGACTTAAATGTAATGTAAATGTAAGACAACTTTTGCCCACAATCAATTCATGATTTCTGACAATTAATCACAATTAAATTATTTAATTGTGTACCCACCTAGAACACCAGCCTGGTCTCATAGACTAGCCGTAACATAGTAAATGTAAATCCGGAACACTAGAATGATATGTATTAGTATGATATGCTACGTTTTGTATGGTTACATAAGATAGATAGTTACTTAGGGCAATAACAAAAGTAGAGTGGTTGGTCGAGGTGGATGGGTAGGCATATAACATGACCGTCTAGAAACCCAAAGGATGTGAGTTCGAACCTCATTACGTACAACTTTAGCGTTTTAGCTAATTAGCAACTTTTCAACTACTTACTACTTTTTAGCTACTTTGCAACTACTTAGCATGTTAGCTAACCCTTCCCCAAACACTAACTTTAACCCTTTAACCTAACTCATGAACTTAACCCTGTCAAAGTCATGTGTATAGGTGGCAGGAGAGTTAAACGGAGTGTAAATGGAGTCTTTTAATATAAGTCCACTTAACATGCTCCAAACACTAAATACGTACATACAGAAACGAACATGGGTACGAGGACCCGTCGTGCACCTATACAACATAAAACAACACTTGACATAAAACATTCTCTGACAAAGACATGAGGGGAAACAGAGGGTTAAATACACAACAGGCAATGAATGGGATTGAAAACAGGTGTGTGGGAAGACAAGACAAAACCAATGGAAAATGAAAAAAATTGATCAATGATGGCTAGAAGACCGGTGACGTCGACCGCCGAGCACCGCCCGAACAAGGAGAGGCAACGACTTCGGTAGAAGTCGTGACAAACCCTAACCTTGATCCCTAACCCTAACCCCTAGCCTAGCTAACATCAGCCAGATAGTTAACATCAGCGAACTATATAGAATTTGTAGCATATCATACGTTTTGCAAATTTGTAACATATAGTACGTTTTGCAGGTTCGTAACATATAGTAAGTTTTGCAGGTTCGTAACATATAGTAAGTTTTGCAGGTTCGTAACATATAGTAAGTTTTGCAGGTTCGTAACATATAGTAAGTTTTGCAGGTTCGTAACATATTGTACAGTTTGCAAAATCACAACTTATAACACAAATTGTAATTTGTAACATACCATACAAAATGGGTGATGGACATCCACAATTGAATACATACTGCATGAAACATAACATATCATGCTAAATGGCATGTCTCAGATATAAATACAGAATAACACAAAATGCTCTGAGACCAGGTTGTGAATATCACTCCTTACAACATTGGCCCTATGACAAATATGAACTTACTTTAAGCTCTTTCTCTTTGTTGTGATGTTGTGAGGCTTCTTGTGTAATTCAACCGATGATCTGTAGTAGTCTGTAGGGCTGCACTGTATGTTCTACCTCTGTGTTAGATAAGGGAATGATAAGCATCTACTGTGGGACAACCTTTTGTGCCACAGCAAAGTGAAAGCAAGGTTCGGTTCAACATGGTCTGCCATGATTGAAAGTCATACACCCCTCCCTCCCCAAAACAGGGACTCCATGAGTGATGTGGCCACACCTATGAAGCTACTTTAGCGTGAGAGGAATATTTAGGTACAAGCCTGCATGTACAAGTTATCAGGCCACTCATTGTCATATTAAACAGAATAGAGAACAGACGATTTGATCCTGATTCAATAACCCTCACATCTATCCTCCAATTACAATGTATGGAACTCCATCACATGCTATTGCTTATGACGCTATAGTACTCACCCTAGCCTACTGTACTAGCCCACTTTATACAATAGGTGGGTCTAATACGGAATGTTTATTGGTTAAAACTGCATTCCAGACAGTGTCTATTCCACAAGTTACCACCGGCTAAATCTAGGACTTTAAAATGCCGATTTTCCATCTGACTGCCAATCCACTGTCTCATCAGCCCAGCCAGGCCATTTATTACCTTGATCTCCACTATAAAAACCACCTAGACACTATTTCTTTTAGACTAACATTTAGTTTTCAACAGTGGAGATTTGTATAAACCTTCTTGTCTGTCTCTCTGACATTTTCAACATTGTTTCAATATTCAAATTTGATCTCCAGCTGTCCCATAGTAATGAACAGGCAGCTTTTCTCAGCCAGTCGAAAACATGAATCAGCTTCATTTTTATGGATATACAGTGCTTTCAGAAAGTAATCAGAACCCTTGACTTTTTCCACATTTTGTTGCGTTAGTCTTATTCTTATTCTTTCTCCCCTTGTCTCCTCCTCTAGTTACAACAATTTGAGGTCACAGGATAGGTCAAAACAAATCTGTGCAGACCAATGACAGGAGATGAAGTAAGCCACAGAATATAATATGCACATTTTGCAGCCACTTTAATACACTTTTCCTGTGGCAATCCCAGCAGGAATCGACCCCCAAAACCCTGGCATTGCAAGCGCCATGCTCTACCTGCTGAGCCACAGAGGACCACATGTGATGTGAGATGATGTTTGTTTGGGTGGAGGAAACACAATCAGAAGTTGATGGGGATACAATCATAGGGAGACCGACAGACAGTCTGTCATCATACTATAGTCCAGGACTCGAGTGAGACTCCGGCTAGTATTTGTAAGGACAGGCTTCTGACCAACTATAGACTGAAGTCTGTTGACCAGTGACCACAATATCTTGAAAATATTGACTGGCCACGCCCGGTGCCCATTGCAAATGGCCTCCAAACTGTCACCAGAGCCCAGCTCTTCCATTTTCATCTGGTTGATTTGATCAACATGTAACCCCGGTCCTTGATGATGTTAAAACAACTCACCAGTGTAATGCTGTGCTGTAGGTTTTCTGACCAGCCACGACTGTAAACTGAAGGAAAAGCCTCACTATGTGGTCCATAATATTCCCCCTGAAAGGTTCTAAACGTCCTCACTAAATATCAAAGGGCTTGTTATGCTCTCCTGCTCCCCTGCCATTCTTCTAAATAAAGAAGTATACAGGGTAATAAGTCAATGTGCAGTAAGTAGCATATGTGTTGGTACAAAAACACAGAAAGAACCACTAGTCAGATCCTTGAACACATAAACATCCCTAATTGTCATGGGTGTGGTGGGAGCTAAGCAACCAGGAAGGCAGAGTTTTGTTTAGTGCTGACATCAGAGGGCTTAGTCACCATATGAGTGACAACATGATGTGAAGGCCCTTCAGAAGACACTCCCATCCGCATGCTAATGAGAATACAATCTGAAATGGGATGTTGGGATGTTGTCATCCTGGAATATAATAACACACTGTGTGCCTCATAACAGTGTTGACAAAGCTATACAGCTGTTCTTAAGCAGAATATGGGGTAGTTTTGAACACACACACACACACACACACACACACACACACACACACACACACACACACACACACACACACACACAGAGGAATTATCAAATGCAACTACTGCAATATAAAACATGCTTACTCCAGTCCTGTCTCTCTCCCATCTCTACACACTATAATCTATGACACTGATAAGACTCCATAATACTCCAGTCCTGTCTCTCTCCCATCTCTACACACTATAATCTATGGCACTGATAAGACTCCATAATACTCCAGTCCTGTCTCTCTCCCATCTCTACACACTATAATCTATGACACTGATAAGACTCCATAATACTCCAGTTCTGTCTCTCTCCCATCTCTACACACTATAATCTATGGCACTGATAAGACTCCATTACTCCAGTTGCTCCAGTTCTGTCTCTCTCCCATCTCTACACACTATAATCTATGGTGCAGTGATAAGACTCCATAATACTCCAGTTCTGTCTCTCTCCCATCTCTACACACTATAATCTATGGCACTGATAAGACTCCATAATACTCCAGTTCTGTCTCTCTCCCATCTCTACACACTATAATCTATGGCACTGATAAAATGTTGTAATAATCCAGTTCTGTTCTGAAATAGCTGCAAAACCTGGGCCCGATAAATCAGCTGGGCTTGACAATCTGGATCCTCTATTTCTGAAACTAAAATCCGCATTACATTGTCGCAACCCCTAAACCTGCCTGTTCAACCTCTCTTTCATATCATCTGAGATCCCCAAGGACTGGAAAGCTGCTGCGGTCATCCCCCTCTTCAAAGGGGAGACACCCTGGACCCAAACTGTTATAGACCTATATCCATCCTGCCCTGCCTATCTAAGGTCTTCCCAAGTCAACAAACAGGTCACTGACCATCTCGAATCCCACCGTACCTTCTCCGCTGTGCAATCTGGTTTCCGAGCTGTTCACGGATGCACCTCAGCCACGCTCAAGGTACTAAACGATATCAAACCAAGCCATCGATAAAAGACAGTACTGTGCAGCCGTCTTCATCGACCTGGCCAAGGCTTTCGACTGTGAATCACCATATTCTTATCGGCAGACTCAGTAGACTCGGTTTTTCTAATGACTGCCTTGCCTGGTTCACCAACTACTTTGCAGACAGAGTTCAGTGTGTCAAATCTGAGGGCATGTTGTCCGGTCCTCTGGCAGTCTCTAGTCTCTTCTGACGGGCCAATCGTTTCTCTGTATATACAGTGCCTTGCGAAAGTATTCGGCCCCCTTGAACTATGCAACCTTTGCCACATTTCAGGCTTCAAACATAAAGATATAAAACTGTATTTTTTGTGAAGAATCAACAACAAGTGGGACACAATCATGAAGTGGAACAGACATTTATTGGATATTTCAAACCTTTTTAACAAATCAAAAACTGAAAATTGGGCGTGCAAAATTATTCAGCCCCTTTACTTTCAGTGCAGCAAACTCTCTCCAGAAGTTCAGTGAGGATCTCTGAATGATCCAATGTTGACCTAAATGACTAATGATGATAAATACAATCCACCTGTGTGTAATCAAGTCTCCATAAATGCACCTGCACTGTGATAGTCTCAGAGGTCCGTTAAAAGCGCAGAGAGCATCATGAAGAACAAGGAACACACCAGGCAGGTCCGAGATACTGTTGTGAAGAAGTTTAAAGCCGGATTTGGATACAAAAGATTTCCCAAGCTTTAAAATCCCAAGGAGCACTGTGCAAGCATGATAATATTGAAATGGAAGGAGTATCAGACCACTGCAAATCTACCAAGACCTGGCCGTCCCTCTAAACTTTCCTCATACAAGGAAAAGACTGATCAGAGATGCAAACAAGAAAACCATGATCATGTCTGGATGAACTCTAGAGTGTCTACAGTGGGGTGGGAGACTCTGTCCCAAGGACAACAATCAGTCGCCATATTGCACAAATCTGGCCTTTATGGAAGAGTGGCAAGAAGAAAGCCATTTCTTAAAGATATCCATAAAAGTGTTGTTTAAAGTTTGCCACAGCCACCTGGGAGACACACCAAACATGTGGAAGAAGGTGCTCTGGTCTGAAACCAAAATTGAACTTTTTGGCAACAATGCAAAACGTTATGTTTGTATGCGTAAAAGTTCACATTTTGTAATCAATGTTGAACACACCATCCCCACTGTCAAACATGGTGGTGGCAGCATCATGGTTTGGGCCTGCTTTCCTTCAGCAGGGACAGGGAAGATGGTTCAAATTGATGGGAAGATAGATGGAGCCAAATACAGGACCATTCTGGAAGAAAACCTGATGGAGTCTGCAAATTTGAGACTGGGACGGAATTTGTCTTCCAACAAGACAATGATCCAAAACATAAAGGAAAATCTACAATGGAATGGTTCAAAAATAAACCATATCCAGGTGTTAGAATGGCCAGTCAAAGTCCCCAGACCTGAATCCAATCGAGAATCTGTGGAAAGAACTGAAAACTGCTGTTCAAATATCTTTCATCAACCTCATTGAGCTCACCTGTTTTGCAAGGAGGAATGGGAAAAATGTCAGTCAGATGTCCAAAACTGAGATCTTGTCAATGATCTCAAGGAGCTTACAGCTGTAATAGTCACAAAAAACAATTTGTAACACACTAAGTATTAAGTGTTAAGGGGGCTGAATAAAGGCCAGCACAAAAAAAATGAAATAAAAAAATTTTAATATTCTGTCTCTCACATCTTGAATTTTTCAGTTTTTGATTTGTTAAAAAAGTTTGAAATATCCAATAAATGTCGTTCCACTTCATGATTGTGTCCCACTTGTTGTTGATTCTTCACAAAAAAATACAGTTTTATATCTTTATGTTTGAAGCCTGAAATGTGGCAAAAGGTCGCAAAGTTCAAGGGGGCCGAATACTTTCGCAAGGCACTGTATACAGTGGGGAGAACAAGTATTTGATACACTGCCAATTTTTTTTTCCTGCTTACAAAGCATGTAGAGGTCTGTAATTTTTATCATAGGTACACTTCAACCGTGAGAGACGGAATCTAAAACAAAAATCCAGAAAATCACATTTTATGATTTTTAAGTAAGTAATTTGCATTTATTTGTTTTAGATTCCCTCTCTCACGGTTGAAGTGTACCTATGATAAAAAAAAATTACAGACCTCTACATGCTTTGTAAGTAGGAAAACATGCAAAATCAGCACTGTATCAAACACTTGTTCTCCCCACTGTACATGCCCGTCTTGTAAGGGTTTTCCTGTGGTGAAGTAGAGGAGGACCAAAACGCAGCGTGGTTATATTGATTCATGTTTAATAAAAACAGAAACATGAACACTACAAAACAATAAACGTGGAAAACCAAAAACAGCCCTATCTGGTGCAAAACACAGAGACAGGAACAATCACCCACAAACACACAGTGAAACCCAGGCTACCTAAGTATGATTCTCAGAGACAACTAATGACACCTGCCTCTGATTGAGAATCATACTAGGCCGAAACATAGAAATACCCCAAAACATAGAAAAACAAACAGACTGCCCACCCCAACTCACGCCCTGACCATACTAAATAATGACAAAACAAAGGAAATAAAGGTCAGAACGTGACACGTCTGAAGTTTGCCAATGAACATCTGAATGATTCAGAGGACAACTGGGTGAAAGTGTTGTGGTCAGATGAGACCAAAATGGAGCTCTTTGGCATCAACTCAACTCGCCGTGTTTGGAGGAGGAATGCTGCTGTTATGAATCCCTTTTGGCCCGGCAGTCTTCACCTGTCATAGGTGAACCATTCGAACATGTGGTGGTTGAATATGTTGGACCGTTACCGAAGACAAAATCGGGTAACCAGTTTCTGTTAACAATTATGTGTATGGCAACAAGATACCCCGAGGCCATTCCTCTGCGAAGGATTACTGCTCCGGTAGTGAGTAAGGCCTTAATTAAATTCTTCACGACATTCGGGTTACCTAAGGTGGTACAAAGTGATCAACATACCAATTTCCTATCCAAGCTCTACAAACAGGTGTTAAAATCCTTGTCAATTATACACCGCGCATATCACCCAGAGTCTCAGGGTGCGCTTGAACGATGGCATCAGACACGGAAGTCTATGCTACGTAAATATTGTTTGGACTTGGGATGAGGGAGTTCCTCTAGTTTTGTTTGCTGCTTGTGAAACTGTGCAAGGGTCCCTAGGTTTCAGCCCTGCTGAACTAGTGTTGGTCACACAGTGAGAGGTCCAATGAAAGTCCTTAAAGAACAGTTTTTGTCCCAAGAGCTGTGTACAGGAGATGAGAATGTGTTGAACTATGTTCGTCACTTTCGTGAGCGCCTACACCAAGCCTGTGCTCTCGCAAAGGAAGCTCTGTCTTCCTCACAGAGGAGCATGAAAAGACACTATGATAACCAGGCTGTTTCTCATCCACTACAGCCAGGTGACCAAGTACTGGTGTTATTGCCTGTTCCAGGATCTTCACTGTCAGCTCGTTTCTCTGGTCCTTATTTCATTGAAAATAAATTAAGTGAAACTGATTATGTGCTTCAAACTCCTGATAGAAAACGCCAATCTCGTGTGTGCCACACTAACATGTTGAAAGCATACCACACCCATCATCATCACCCAGTTAGATAGTTCAAAAACAGTGGCAAGTACTACTGTCTCCTCTGCTACTACTGCTATGATAGTGGACGGTCATATTGATGAAGTTGATGGAGATGGATTGGAGTTGCGCAATACTCAGAAGCAGTGTGTTAGATTGCTCAACTCAGAAGTACTGCTGTCTATCCAATCAGGTCTGGTTAATTTAACGGACGGACAGGCCGACGATATTGTGAGGCTACTACAGTTTTCCATGTCTCTTTAATGACGTTCCTACTCGCACAAACGTGTTGGAACATGACATTAATGTTGGAAATGCTACACCTTTCAAGCAACACCCATATCGTGTCAATGCTTCTAAGAGGAAGATAATGAGGGATGAAATGAAATATTTGTTAGAGAATGACCTGGCTATGCCAAGTTCCAGCCCTTGGAGTTCTCCTTGCATTCTGGTTCCTAAACCTGATGGTACGTCCAGGTTATGTACGGATTATCGAAAGGTAAATTCTGTCACAATGCCAGATTCGTTCCCGTTACCCAGACTGGACGACTGTATCGACACTGTTGGTACTGCTAAGTATGTAACTAAGTTGGACCTCTTAAAAGGTTACTGGCAGGTTCCGTTAACCTCACGTGCTTCTGAGATTTCTGCCTTTGTGACCCCAGACAACTTCCTACAGTACTCAGTCATGGCTTTTGGGATGCGGAATGCACCAGCCACTTTCCAACGACTGGTTAACTCCGTATTAGCTGGTGTTCCCAATTGTAGTGCCTACCTTGATGATCTAGTAATTCATTCGTCTGAGTAGTCAAATCAATCTCTAAGGGTAGTATGTGAACGTTTGGCAGCTGCTTCTCTAACCCTGAACTTGGCAAAGTGCGAGTTTGGGAAGGATACTGTTACCTATCTCGGTAAAGAGGTCGGCCATGGACAGGTGCGCCCTGTTGATGCCAAGGTTTTGGCTATAACTGCATTCCCCGCAGCTACCACCAGACGAGAGCTACTCAGCTTTTTAGGGATGGTTGGCTCCTACCGTAGTTTCTGTCAAAATTTCTCTGCGGTAGTTGCTCCATTAACCTATTTGCTCAGTCCAGCTAGAGCTTATGAGTGGTCCCATGATTGTAAGATAGCTTTTGAATCTACTAAAGCACTCTTATGTAATACCCCTGTACTTGTTGCTCCAGATTTTGAACAACCGTTTAAACTTATTTTTCACATAAATTTAACAAATGTCAAAAAAACTATGCGACAATTGAACAAGAAGCTCTTGCTTTGTTGTTATCTCTACAACACTTTGAAGTGTATATTGGTTCCAGTGCCCTACCAGTAAACGTATATACTGATCATAACCACTCACTCCAGTTAGAGGGTGCATTATCAGGTATTGGAGCGTGAAGAGATGACGCACAACAACAGTTTCTACCACGAAACCATGATTCCAATAACCTCCGTGGTCGAAATAACTATAAAGTACGTCGCCATCAAAACGATTACTGCTACAATCGACCTGTTCACTACGTTCCTGCACCCAACCCACACAAAGGACGATCAAAACGTAGACCAATGTTCTCCAGAAGTTCCACTACGTGAAGAACTAAAGCGAGAAACATTTGAGAAAAGTGTAAAAGATAAGTCACAAGGACTAGACGGGGAATTACCGGACACCAGGTCCGCAGGAATTAACACCCATAGCAAGGACGTTAAAGTTCTAATTTCTCCGACACTCACTCGAGACCCTATCCAGGGCCCGCTTGATCAAGAAACAAGCCCCCGGGCTTTGTCTATAGACTCTGATACAAAGGTTGCGAAGAAAAAGGTCAACCGCTTCGTTAAAGCCAAGCCCACTCAAAATCGGAAAAGTCGATCTGCTTCCACCTTGAATAGAATTGACAAATCACGTCGTTGCGAACGACCACTCCACTTTGTGGGGAATATGTCCACTAAACACGAATCGAAACGCCCTGGAAACAGTCCTGGAGGACTGCTTAACTTGTCATGCGCTAATTGATTCGGGTGCAACAATATCACTCATCTTTCAAACATTGTTTGATGATTTAAAAAGGGCTTTGAAGCCAACTAAACATTGGTTAAAAGTGGAACGATGCAACACTACACTTCGAGGGGTCACTCAGACTACCTCGCCTCTTACATTGAGAGTCATGCTGAAACTACACTTCAAGGACGTATCGCTCGTCCACCCTGTGTATGTTACCAGCCTCGAAACTGTACCCCTGCTACTTGGAGCAGACTTGATGGATCGGTTACTCCCATTGATGGATTGGAAAACCAACCAGGTATGGTCACAGGCCACAGTGCCTTCTCCACCGACCGCACTGTCTCCCCCTAACGCTAGCTGAAACGCAGTCATTCACGAGGGGTATCTGTCGAAAGCACCCCTTGGGAAAAAGACGTTTAGAAAACACTTGGTGCAGAATCCGATCCAAGGAGATATTACGATATCTCAACACATTCCATCAGCCAATCTGATTGACAATTCTTGACATGATTTTGAGCCAGCTGTCTCTGTGAATGAGCAACTTCCCTCCTCCTTGCAGTCGTGCAATACGGTAGTTGAGGTGAACTTCTCTTTCCTTTCGGACACTTCCGCAAACACTGTGGCTGTCTCAGCAAGAAAAACATTGATGCGCAGAGTATACTCTGCTTCCGATGACACACCTTACGCTTTGTGGGGGACTGTCAACCCTTACAATGACACTAATGGCGTCAGTCCAGCAACCGACCCGATGACTCCCACTGGTGAAACACTTTGCGACATCACAGACCGATATCCTCCTCTCAGTTCGGAGGTACTGAAGAGGTTGCCACACGCGGACGCGGTGGTGACTGACAGACCTCCACAGCCACCGAGGATGTTGAAGCACAAACACCAGGAGATTTGGTTGAAACGTTACAGCCACTCTCTTAATAACGCGGCCACTGACAACTCGTACATAGGGTCCGAACTTTACATTTGCGCCTCGGATACCAACACCACCCGCTGGTTGGGAGGTCCCGAGACACAAAGGGGGGGAATAGTAGCCCAGACCCATGATGAGCCTTATCGAGGCCGGTGGGGGGTCGAGACTACGGATAACACCGTACGAGGCCGCCAGAGCATAAATCAAATCTAGTTGTAAACTCCCATTTAAGAACAGTGAGAAGCAGACAGGCCCCTAGACGGGGATTATTTTAGAACACATCTAAGATAGTACTGAGGTGTATCACACTGGTCTCCAAAACAAATGGCAACAATAATCCTTCCTTGCCATGTGTAGTAGTCACTACAAGACAACTAGTAAAATGCTCTAATCATGTATTCCTGTAGGATAACATTTCAGAATAAATCGGTAGGACAACTGGACCCCTTGAGTACCAGTACCAATACCACAGTCAGTCCAGCAACACTCAGTAAGAGGATTAGTAACCTCACAAGTTAAATTGCTTTTGATAACAGCGACATAGGAATCACTCAGAGGGCAACACGCGGAAGGGAATCTCCATTGCACTCTTCCAATGGTTACACACGCCACTAATAAATATAACCCTCCATTCAGGAGAAAAGTTATTAGGAGTCATGAACCAGGATCACACCACGTACGACTGGTATAATACTTAAAGAGTACTTCCGTCATGAGGTTAGCTCCTCCGTGGATAACATAGCTATGAAGTATGCTTCTTCATACCTACCGCCACTACAATAGTGGAAGACAGTGACTGGTAGTAAAACCCCTACAGACTCCCTCAACACCAATTCTGACTGACCTCCAGGCATTGACTTGAAAATTACCTGACAACGTCAGACTCATTCTGAACAAGTTGTAATCTTCCAGTGTACTTGGTTTGCTTCCCTTGACATGTGTCCTTGCGTAAGCATAAACACACATGCACAACGGAACATCCAATTAGGATTTATGCTAGGATCACTTAAGGGTCTGAGCAAAATACCAGCCTTATTAAAGTTGAACATTTATTTTGAGGCCTTTAACTCTGCAGCTACAGCACTCACCAGTTTTCTTCTCAGAAGTTCATAGGTCATCCCTGTAGACTGCCCAAAACTAGTGCCTTGCAGCTGTATACTTATCATATAGTTATCATCTTAGGATGGTACCCTAAGCAACACCCTGCAAATTAGGAAAGCCCTAGATATGACATTAGACAATGCCATGATAGGGTTATTTTACCAAGACCATGGACGTAGATAGAATACAGTCCAATTAGACGATTAAGGGGGCAGAACTATATTTTGTTTTGTTTATGTTTTCATTTAATTTAGTTTCATTTTCTTCGGCACGTAGAAAGTGATAGAGCCATAAACAACTTCCCCATACAACCATCAGTTAGTGCCACAACGCCGCTCATTTGGGAGGAAATGTTATGATATATTTCATGAGTGTGTGTGTGTTGTTAACATCTGCCTAAGTTACTGCCCAGATCTTCCAGTCTGGACGACGGGTCCAGCGGACTTCTTCATTTGCAGACACCCTACCCGGGTCGACCACCAGATGGGGACCACAACGATGGTCCACAACCAGGACAACCCACGGTCATTTTTATGTTGGTTTGCAACATGCAGGTTAATCGCAAGATTGAATCCAACATGGGGGGACTGTCATGACGTTGGCCTGGGGAGTAGGTTTATGACAGTCATAAATACCTCTTCCCTCCTTGTTCCTCTATCTACCCTACTGATGTTACATTTGAAAACCCCTTGGTTAACATAGAGATTCTGGGAACATCAGGAGGTGGGGGGAAATGAACTATATTCTGGTAATCCGACCAATTGAACATATGCGGTGGTACTTAATGAATATGATGTCAGTTTGGTTGTCATCTGAGACATTCTCATCAATGATAAGATGACAAACTCTACAGTGGAAAGTCGACACATCAGAGTTATCGGATTCACATGGAATTGTTGTTCAATTTAAATGTTTGAATATGAAATGATTCGTGATGGGATGAAATGTGATTTTAGCTTCTAAAATGTGAGATTTGGGTTTTCATAAGGTAGGGCTCTGCTCAATCAGTGGCCCACCTCTGTGAAGGGACATGGGCTATAAAACTTTTCAAACACGCCCTCCTCTCCCTTCCTATATAAAGCCTTGACTACATTATAACCTCCTGTTCCGAGGATGTGAGGACGACGGTCCGATGTCAGAATGGTCCAGATAATAACTACAGAACGAAGCCAACATCAGTGTGAGCTTTGGTTGCGAATGGTATGAACTTTGAACTCTTATTCACTACAGAAGTGATACCTCCTAGCCATTGAGTTAGCAACAGCAGCTGCAAAAGCAGGTTAGGAAGGAACAGACAGAGTATCCCGTCTACCACACAACGACGTTACTACAACATATCCAATTGACCACCAGAGACCATCTACCACCAACCTACCGAAGCGCAGCTCAGAGTAAATATTTATTGCATTTTCCTTTTCCAAATGGGCGGTAATTTAGAATGCATAAGATACTGTATTTACGATAGCACAGCTTCACCCTTTGTTCCTCAGTCTTCCCGCTCTTTCACTCAAACCCAGCCCCTTTTCTTTTGTGTAACAAGCGGTCATATCTGTTCTGCCCAAGTTATGATTAATTATGTGTATGTGTAATTCTCTGTGATTAGTTAGGTATTTAGTAAATAAATAATTAATAACACAATTTTGTATTGCTGATTAAACTTGTTAGCCAGGGTTCGTGAAGATAACCAAGAATTTACAACTTTCAGATGAGACTGAATTAAGGTGAAGATTAATATTGACAAGGTACAAATCTGTCGTTCTGCCCCTGAACAGGCAGTTAACCCACTGTTCCTAGGCCGTCATTGAAAATAAGAATTTGTTCTTAACTGACTTGCCTAGTTAAATAAAGGTAAAATAAATATTGACTGCTATTGATGTAAAATATTACTAGGTCTTTAAGAGTTTATTCGGAAGATAACAGCTCTATAAATATTATTTTGTGGTGCCCCGACTCTCTAGTTAATTACATTTACATGATTAGCTCAATCAGGTAATATTAATTACGGAGAAAATATTTTATAGAATAGCATGTCATATCACTTAATCCGGCATAGCCAAAGACACGACAATGATAACCGGGTAACCCATTACCCACTTGATCAACATAATTTGAGACATAGCGGTTAAGGTCGAGATGGCGATTGTGCACCATAACCATTTTTTTTATGTGTTTATAAAAAAAGTATTTTATTAGATATGTAGAGAAGCTTTGACAGGTCTAAAGTGTCGTTTTACAATCACTTTACCGTTAGTAAAATCTATATTATGGTTCTGATCCATTTGAATCTCAACCTGAATGTTTTTCAATATATTTCTTGCTTACAGGTATGTAGTGTGGCTTGTCATAGTTAACAGTGACTACATCCCCATCATTGCCATCTATATGAACTGTTCATAGGAGTGGTACATACAGTTGAAGTGGGAAGTTTACATACACTTAGTTTGGAGTCATTAAAACTTGTTTTTCAACCACTCCACAAATTTCTTGTTAACAAACTATAGTTTTGGCAAGTCGGTTAGGACATCTACTTTGTGCATGATAAGTAATTTTTCCAACAATTGTTTACAGACAGATTATTTAACTTGTCATTCAATGTATCACAATTCCAGTGGGTCAGAAGTTTACATACACTAAGTTGACTGTGCCTTTAAACAGCTTGGAAAATTCCAGAAAATGATGTCATGGCTATAGAAGCTTCTGATAGGCTAATTGACATCATTAGAGTCAATTGGAGGTGTACCTGTGAATGTATTTCAAGGCCTATCTTCAAACTCAGTGCCTCTTTGCTTGACATCATGGGAAAATCAAAAGAAATAAGCAAAGACCTCAGAAAATACATTGTAGACCTCCACAAGTCTGGTTCATCCTTGGGAGCAATTTCCAAAATCGTACTTCCTGGAGAAATGTCCTCTGGTCTGATGAAACAAAAATAGAACTGTTAGGCCATAATGGCCATTGTTATGTTTGGAGGAAAAAGGGGGAGGCTTGCAAGCCGAAGAACACCATCCCAACCGTGAAGCACGGGGGTGGCAGCATCATGTTGTGGAGGTGCTTTGCTGCAGGAGGGACTGGTGCACTTCACAAAATAGATGGCATCATGCGGCAGGAAAATTATGTGGTCATATTGAAGCAACATCTCAAGACATCAGTCAGGAAGTTAAAGCTTGATCGCAAATGGGTCTTCCAAATGGACAATGTGTCAGGACCCGGTTGCGAACTCGGGTCTCCGGTGTGAGAAACAGTCACTTAGTAAACTGAGCCACTAATAGTCGGCAGAACCCAGAAGATGAGGCAGACACAGCAGTATTAGAGACGGTGATTTAATAAAGAAAAAAGGAAAAGATCTTCAGGCAAAAATATAAATCCACAACGTCAAAAGTAATTCCAAGAGAAAAAAATTATATCCTCCAAGCCACAAGGAAAATCCACAAAGTGGTAAGAACAGCAGGGAAAAAACAAACCTCAAAAGAATAATAAAAAATAAACAACAAAACCAGAGTACCTCAAGAAAATCCAACTAGAGAAACAAAAGTTCACAGCATGGCTGGGTGCTAACAGACAAACACAGAGCAAAGAACTGAGGAACACTAAGGGTTTAAATACAGTCAAGGGAAATACAAACACAGATACTGTTTTTATAGAGACTTGTAAAAATGTGCTTCTTCTATAGAAATAGGTCCTGCCTCTCACTAAATAGTAGAAAGCAGATTATTCAGTCGATGTTCCTATCGGTCCTAGACTATGGCCGTAGACTATGACCCTAGACCAGGCCTGGGCAATTCCAGTCCTCAGGGGCCTGATTAGTATCACACCTTTCCCCCATCCCTAGCAAACACAGCTGATTTAAACTAATTCCATTCTAAACTGAAGATCATGATTAGTTGATTATTGGAGTCAGGTGTGTTAGCTGGGACTGGGGCAAAAGTGTGACACCAATCAGGCCCCCGAGGACTGGAGTTGTCCAGGCCTGGTCTAGACTGTGTAGACATAAACTATAAGAATGCAACTGCCACTTCATTAAAGCCATTATATGCAGTTTATCATAGCATACTGTGATTTGTTACAGGTGACAATTTTAGTATTCAACACTGCATTCTCTACCAGAAAGTTGGTTGGCCCCCTTTGACATCAAGTCGGTTGACACATTGCTATGTTCTCATTTATAATGTACCCTTTTACAAAAATTCCCCCTAATTCCTATTTAGACATAGAAATTACCACACCTGGTCTCAGGGATGGTTAACTCTGAAAATTCCTTTGGTCTACTGAGTTAGGTAAATCAGCTTTTAGTTGTCTTGCACCTTATTTGTGGAACAATCTTCAAAAGGTAGTGTGATGTTCTGGTGCCTCTACTGCAGGGCTCTTCCTGGAGATCTACTGTCCTATAGGTTTTCTGGAGATCTACTGTCCTGTAGGTTTTAAGTCCAACCCTCTTCCTGGAGATCTACTGACCTATAAGTTTTCAGTCCAATCTTGTTCCTGGAGATTTACTGTCCTGTAGGTTTTCTGGAGATTTAAAATGTTGACCTTTATTTAACTAGGCAATCAGTTAAGAACAAATCCTGATTTTCAATGACGGCCTAGGAACAGTGGGTTAACTGCCTTGTTCAGGGGCAGAACGACAGATTTGTACCTTGTCAGCTCGGGGATTTGAACTTGCAACCTTACTAGTCTAATGCTCTAACCACTAGGCTACCCTGCCACCCCCTACTGTCCTGTAGGTTTTCAGTCCAACCCTAATGTAGCATATCTGATTCAGCTAGTTAAGGTCTTGTTGAGCAGGTAATTAGTCAAATAAGGTGTGCTAAATTAGGGTTGGCCTGAAAACCCACAGGACGATAGATCTCCAGGAAGAGAGTTGGGCAGCCCTGCTCTAGGGCAATTCAAAAGCTGATTGAGGACCATATTACTGATTAATGTGTTTGTTTTTTAAGACCATGTTTTTCTTTCTGCTTGCATTTTGTACACTGCTCAAAAAAATAAAGGGAACACTAAAATAACACATCCTAGATCTGAATGAATGAAATATTCTTATTAAAACCTTTTTTCTTTACATAGTTGAATGTGCTGACAACAAAATCTGTCACGTTCTGACCTTTATTTCCTTTGTTTTGTCATTATTTAGTATGGTCAGGGTGTGAGTTGGGGTGGGCAGTCTGTTTGTTTTTCTATGATTTTGGGATTTCTATGTTTCGGCCTAGTATGGTTCTCAATCAGAGGCAGGTGTCGTTAGTTGTCTCTGATTGAGAATCATACTTAGATAGCCTGGGTTTCACTGTTTGTTTGTGGGTGTTTGTTTCCGTGTCTGTGTTTTTCACCACACGGTACTGTTTCGGTTTTTGTTCTTTTCACGTTTATTGTTTTGTATCAGTTGTGTTCATGTTGAGTATTTCTTATTAAAAGAACCATGGACACTTACCACGCCACATATTGGTCCTCCGATCCTTCTCGCCTCTCCTCTTCAGACGAAGAGGAGGAAAACCTTTACAGAAACACCCACCAACCAAGGACCAAGCAGCGTGGTAACAGACAGCGGCAGCAGTGGCCAGCATCATAGGACTCCTGGACATGGGAGGAGATTTTGAACAGAGAGGGACCCTGGGCACAGGCTGGGGAATATCGCCGCCCCAAAGCAGAGCTGGAGGCAGCGAAAGCTGAGCGGCAGCGATATGAGGAGGCAGCACGGCAGCGCGACAGGTACGAGAGGCAACCCCCCCAAAATTGGGGGGGGGGGGAACACGAGGTGTGGGGCTAAGCCAGGTAGCAGACCTGAGCTCACTCCTCGTGTGTCGCCAGTACGTGTCCATAGCCCGGTGCGCTATAGGGCAGCCCCCCGAGAGTGTCATGCGAGTGTAGTCATCCAGCCAGGGCGTATGGTGCCTGTTCAGCGTGTCTGGTTGCCGGTACGCCGTTTCGGTCCAGGGTATCCTGCACCGGCTCTGCATGCTGTGTCTCCGGGGCGCTGGGAGGGTGCAGTGCGTCCTATGCCTGCGCTCCGCTCGTCCGGGCTAGAGTAGTTATCCAGCCTGGGGGAGTGGTGCCAAGGCTGCGCACCAGAGCTCCTGTGCTCCCCCACAGCCCGGTCCTTCAGGTGCCTCCTAACACCAAGACTCCTGTAGGTCTCCCCAGCCTGGTGGGTCCTGTGGCAGCCCCACGCACTAGGCTGTCTCTCTGTTTCCTCCCTACAGGTGCTCCCGTCTGTCCAGAGCTGCTAGAGTCTCCCGTCTGTCCAGAGCTGCTGGAGTCTCCCGTCTGTCCAGAGCTGCTGGAGTCTCCCGTCTGTCCAGAGCTGCTGGAGTCTCCCGTCTGTCCAGAGCTGCTGGAGTCTCCCGTCTGTCCAGAGCTGCTGGAGTCTCCCGTCTGTCCAGAGCTGCTGGAGTCTCCCGTCTGTCCAGAGCTGCTGGAGTCTCCCGTCTGTCCAGAGCTGCTGGAGTGTCCCGTCTGTCCAGAGCTGCTGGAGTGTCCCGTCTGTCCAGAGCGGCTGGAGTGTCCCGTCTGTCCAGAGCTGCTGGAGTCTCCCGTCTGTCCAGAGCTGCTAGAGTCTCCCGTCTGTCATGAGCCGCCAGAGCCGTCAGCCAGCCAGGAGCTGCGAGAGCCGTCAGCCAGCCAGGAGCTGCGAGAGCCGTCAGCCAGCCAGGAGCTGCCCCTCAGTCCGGAGCTGCCCCTCAGTCCGGAGCTGCCCCTCAGTCCAGTGGGGCCATTTAGAAGGGTCGCCGTGTTTAGGAGGCCACGGAGGCGACCAATGAGACGGAGAAAGACTGTGGTGAAGTGGGGTCCACGTCCCGCGCCAGAGCCACAGACGCCCACCCAGACCCTTCCCTATAGGTTCAGGTTTTGCGAGGGGGGGTACTGTCACGTTCTGACCTTTATTTCCCTTGTTTTGTCATTATTTAGTATGGTCAGGGTGTGAGTTGGGGTGGGCAGTCTGTTTGTTTTTCTATGATTTTGGGATTTCTATGTATTGGCCTAGTATGGTTCTCAATCAGAGGCAGGTGTCGTCTCTGATTGAGAATCATACTTAGGTAGCCTGGGTTTCATTGTTTGTTTGTGGGTGTTTGTTTCCGTGTCTGTGTTTTTCACCACACGGTACTGTTTCGGTTTTCGTTCGTTTCACGTTTATTGTTTTGTATCAGTTGTGTTCATGTTGAGTATTTCCTATTAAAAGAACCATGGACACTTTTACCACGCCGCATATTGGTCCTCTGATCCTTCTCGCCTCTCTTCAGACAAAGAGGAGGAAAACCTTTACAAAATCACACAAATGATCAATGGAAATCAAATTTATCAACCCATGGAGGTCTGGATTTGGAGTCACACTCAAAATTTAAGTGGAAACCCACACTACAGGCTGATCCAACTTTGATGTAATGTCCTTAAAACAAGTCAAAATGAGGCTCAGTAGTGTATGTGTGGCTTCCACGTGCCTGTATGACCTCCCTACAACGCCTGGGCATGCTCCTGATGAGGTGGCGGATGGTCTCCTGAGGGATCTCCTCCCAGACCTGGACTAAAGCATCCGCCAACTCCTGACAGTCTGTTGGTGGATGGAGCGAGACATTATCTCCCAGATGTGCTCAATTGGATTCAGGTTTGGGGAACGGGCGGGCCAGTCCATAGCATCAATGCCTTCCTCTTGCAGGAACTACTGACACACTCCAGCCACATGAGGTCTAGCATTGTCTTGCATTAGGAGGAACCCAGGGCCAACCGCACCAGCATATGGTCTCACAAGGGGTCTGAGGATCTCATCTCGGTACCTAATGGCAGTCAGGCTACCTCTGGCGAGCTCATGGAGGGCTGTGCGGCCCCCCCAAAGAAATGCCACCCCACACCATGACTGACCCACCGCCAAATCGGTCATGCTGGAGGATGTTGCAGGCAGCAGAACGTTCTCCACAGCGTCTCCAGACTGTCACGTCTGTCACATGTGCTCAGTGTGAACCTGCTTTCATCTGTGAAGAGCACAGGGCGCCAGTGGCGAATTTGCCAATCTTGGTGTTCTCTGGCAAATGCCAAACGTCCTGCACGGTGTTGGAATGCACAACCCCCACAACCCCCACCTAAGCACAACCCCCACCTGTGGACGTCGGGCCCTCATACCACCCTCTTGGAGTCTGTTTCTGACCGTTTGAGCAGACACATGCACATTTGTGGCCTGCTGAAGGTCATTTTGCAGGGCTCTGGCAGTGCTCCTCCTGCTCCTCCTTGCACAAAGGCGGAGGTAGCGGTCCTGCTGCTGGGTTGTTGCCCTCCTACGGCCTCCTCCACGTCTCCTGATGTACTGGCCTGTCTCCTGGTAGCGCCTCCATGCTCTGGACACTACGCTGACAGACACAGCAAACCTTCTTGCCACAGCTCGCATTGATGTTCCATCCTGGATGAGCTGCACTACCTGAGCCACTTGTGTGGGTTGTAGACTCCGTCTCATGCTACCACTAGAATGAAAGCACTGCCAGCATTCAAAAGTGACCAAAACATCAGCCAGGAAGCATAGGAACTGAGAAGTGGTCTGTGGTCACCACCTGCAGAACCACTCCTTTATTGGGGGTGTCTTGCTAATTGCCTATAATTTCCACCTGTTGTCTATTCCATTTGCACAACAGAATGTGAAATTGATTGTCAATCAGTGTTGCTTCCTAAGTGGACAGTTTGATTTAGCCTGGTTCCTCTCTAGGTTTCTTCCTAGGTTTTGGCCTTTCTAGGGAGTTTTTCCTAGCCACCGTGCTTCTACACCTGCATTGTTTGGGGTTTTTAGGCTGGGTTTCTGTACAGCACTTTGAGATATCAGCTGATGTACGAAGGGCTATATAAATAAATTTGATTTGATTTCACAGAAGTGTGTTGCCTTTATTTTTTTGAGCAGTGTATTTATATTTTGATGTGTGTATTTTCTGTAATTTATGTTAGCCCGGGCTCATCTGAAAAAGAGACATTGCTCTCTAAACTGAAGCATTACAGAAGCATTACAGATTGCATGATAGAGAAGTAAAGGTCATTTCTGATTGAGATGATATATGCAGGGCATACCGTGCATTGCCTTTAAATGTCAACTTCCTCGATGTGGAATGAACAGAGCCCTTGTTGTGGAATGATCAGAATTAGTTGGGTAACATAGATAAGATGTGTTATTTTCATGATATGCTTATGAGTTATTTCTCATAAGAATGTATTTTGTTGTACTATAGTGGTGGCCATTGGCAGTTATCTGTTCTATGTCAGGACTAAGTTGCATGGGCCACAGAGAGGGGAGAGGTCAAGGGGTCATCATGTGTAAACATATATTTTCGGTGTGGCAGTGACTCCCTACTTTTCTCATGGGGGAAAGGAGGGTGGCAGTGTCTGGAATCATTCTATGCTCCTTCTTTGTTGACCTATAGGGTCACTCTCCTCTCCGTGAGTTTGTCCTCTGATTGGTTGTATTTAGAATTGGTTCTATCTAAATGACAATTTGATATATATCATAGGGTGGGGGTAATGTCTTGGTACCATTTTGTACAAAGGACGAGATAAGAGCTTTGTTTAGGAGACCAAACTGAATGATAATTTATAGCCCACTCTGTCTGACTAGGGGATATTCTCTCTGAAGTAAGGTTTTTTCTCTCTGTGTAAGTTCCTAAGACCTGTGTTTTGTCATGTCGTCTAGGAGGGGGTGGATCTTTGCTATAAAGGATCCCATTTGCCATTGTGTAAAGCACTCTCAACTTTTCATTAGAGATACTGAACTGTTGAAAGTCAAAATGCTATTGCAAAAGCTTAATTATTATTAAAGGTGAAGATTAAGCATAACTCTGACTCGTGTGATTTGCTCTCTCATCATTTGGTAATAAAGGACATTTCCACGACACCCTTAAGCTAATAACGTCCAAAACAAACAAAAACACTGACTGGGTGTCACGACTTCCGCCGAAGTTGGCTCTCCTGCCTGTTCGGGCGGTGCTCGGCGGTCGTCGTCACCGTCCTACTAGCCACTACCGATCCCTTTTTCCTTTGGCTATTGGTTTTGTCTTATTAGTTTCACCTGTGTGTATTTTAGTTTAATTAACGTCCTTATATGTAGTAGGTTGTCCCGCCCTTGTTTTGTGCGGGATTGTTTTTGTATTCATGTCATTTGGTGTAGTGCTTGTGTTTTATTCTCCGGTCTATTTTTGATCCTGTGTTGGATTATTCACCCTGTGTGTTGGGTTGACCGTGTTTTTTGTGCGCCCGGAGAATAAACTGTCAAATATCTGAAACCTGCTCTCTGCGCCTGATTCCACCCACCTTGATAAAACGTGACACTGGGAGTGTCAGAGACAGTTGATTTGACCTTTCTCTGCATAAAAGGCATATTCTTATTGTTTGATATGGATCTAAGAAGGAAATAAAGAAGAGGGATTATGAATGTGCTGAAACCTGATAAATCAGTAAAGTACAATGGAAACCATAAACATTTTGAAAACTGTCCAGTTGTCTGCACCCACTTCAAACTGCTTTTCAACCCAGACCTTAGAACCTCTCACATTTCCACCTAGAGACATGTGCACCCAACATGATCATATTTATAATAATAATACAATATTATTATTAATGATGATGATATTAATAATAACGAACACAATAATAATAATAAAGCTGTAACATGACTATTTAAATGTAATATACCAATACTGTCATATTTCAATAGATTCTCATAAATGTAATACATTAAAATAGGCTATTTTAAGACATTGAAATATACATTTTAACCTGCATGCAATAGGCCTATGGATTAAATATTTAAACCATAAAGTGCAAGTATGCACTCAATTCAATTTGGGGAATACAAATTCAAAGCTATTGAATTTAATTACAATTTCTCTTGACAAAACATTAAGATCAAGACAACTTTTGCTCACAATCAATTCATGTTTTCTGACAATCACCATTCAATTATTGAATCCAATAAAAATGGTGTACCCACCCTGAATAGCAGCCTGGTTTCATAGACTAGACGTAACATAGTAAATGTAAATCCGGAACACTAGAATGATATCTATTAGTATGATATGCTACGTTTTGTATGGTTACATAAGATAGATGGTTACTTAGGGCAATAACAAAAGTAGAGTGGTTGGTCGAGGTGGATGGGTAGGCATATAACACGACCGTCTAGCAACCCAAAGGATGTGAGTTCGAACCTCATTACGTACAACTTTAGCGTTTTAGCTAATTAGCAACTTTTCAACTACTTACTACTTTTTAGCTACTTTGCAACTACTTAGCATGTTAGCTAACCCTTCCCTAACCCTAACCCTTTTAGCTAACCCTTCCCCATAAACTAACTTTAACCCTGTAGTAGCCTGTTAGTGGAACATACTGTGCAGCCTTCTGTGTTAGGGGTGACAACATGAATGATGAGCGCATCTGCTGTGGGATGGCCTTTTGTGTCACAACAAGTGAATGATTGAAAGTCATATGCCCCTCCCTACCCAAAGCAGTGACTCCATGAGCGGTGGCCACACCTCTGAAGAGACTGTAGCTTGAGAGAAATATTTAGGTACAAGCCTGCATGCACAAGTTATCATGCCACTCCTTGTCATACTAAACAGAGTGGAGAACAGAGGATTTGATCCTGATTCGATAACCCTCACAGCTATCCTCCAATCACAATGATTGTAACTCCATCACATTCTATGGCTTATGATGCTCTTAGTACTCACTCTAGCCTACTTTACCAGCCCACTATAATAACCCGACACCTAAAAAACACCTTCAAATAACTCATTTTAACAACTCTATTACTACTACCACCATTACTGCTGCTGTTACTACCACTACAACTACTACTACCATTTCACAACCATACATACTTCAAGACTAGCTAGCACACACATTTTCTAATATTATTAGGTGTGCTTGCTAAAAGCAAGAACAACTACTACAATCCATTATACTTATTATTAGAATCCAACATACTTATTATTATTATCGGCCTTCAACTGGAACCAGTAGCGACAAAACTGTAGAAGCTACCAACACAACTTTCAAATGTGCAGGCTATCTTCAGGTTGTACGAGATCTTCAGTTTCTTGACCATTTCTATTATGGAATAGCCTTCATTTCTCAGAACAAGAATAGACTGATGAGTTTCAGAAGAAAGTTATTTGTTTCTGGCCATTTTGAGCCTGTAATCGAACCCACAAATGCTGATGCTCCAGATACTCAACTAGTCTAAAGAAGGACAGTTTTATTGCTTCTTTAATCAGAACAACAGTTTTCAGCTGTGCTAACGTAATTGAAAAAGGGTTTTCTAATGATCAATTAGCCTTTTGAAATTATAAACTTGGATTAGCTAACACAAGGTGTCATTGGAACACAGGAGTGATGGTTGCTGATAATGAGTCTCTGTAGGTCTATGTAGATATTTCATTAAAAATCTGCCGTTTCCAGCTACAATAGTCATTTACAACATTAACAATGTCTACACTGTATTTCCGATCAATTTGATGTTATTTTAACCTTTCTAGGGCAGGCGTTCCGCTAGCGGAACCACTCGACAACATTCCGCTGAAAAGGCAGCTCGCGAAATATATATATATTTTTTTTAAATATGTAACTTTCACGCATTAACAAGTCCAATACAGCAAATGAAAGAAACTTGTTAATCTACCCATCGTGTCCGATTTCAAAAATGCTTTACAGCAAAAGCACAACATGTGATTATGTTAGCTCACCGCCAAGTGAAAAAAAACACACAGCCATTTTTCCAGCCAAAGATAGGAGTCACAAAAAGCAGAAATATAGATCAAATTAATCACTAACCTTTGATGATCTTCATCAGATGACACTCATAGGACATCATGTTACACAATACATGTATGTTTTGTTCGATAATGTGCATATATGTATCCAAAAATCTCAGTTTACATTGGCGCGTTACGTGCAGTTGTCACGTCCTGGCCATAGAAAGGGTTTTATTCTCTATTTTGGTTAGGCCACGGTGTGACTAGGGTGGGCATTCTTGTTTCTTTATTTCTATATTTTCTATTTCTTTGTGTTTTGCCGGGTGTGGTTCTCAGAGGCTATCGTTGTCTCTGATTGAGAATCATACTTATACTTATATACTTTTTCAGTTCTGCCCATACATTTTCTATAGAATTGAGGTCAGGGCTTTGTGATGTCCACTCCAATACCTTGACTTCGTTGTCCTTAAGTCATTTTGCCACAACTTTGGAAGTATGCTTGGGGTCATTGTCCATTTGGAAGACCCATTTGCGACCAAGCTTTAACTTCCTGACTGATTTTTTGAGATGTTGCTTCAATTTATCCACATAATTGTCCTCCCTCGTGATGCCATCTATTTTGTGAAGTGCTAAACTGTTCAGTTCTAAACTGAAGATCATGATTAGTTGATTATTGGAGTCAGGTGTGTTAGCTGGGACTGGGGCAAAAGTGTGACACCAATCAGGCCCCCGAGGACTGGAGTTGTCCAGGCCTGGTCTAGACTATGGCGACATAAACTATATGAATGCAACTGCCACTTCATTAAAGCTGTTAGATGCAGTTTATCATAGCATACTGTGATTTGTTACAGGTGACAAACCGACTTCTTGCTTCTGTAACAGTATAACTTTAGACCGTGAACCAGGGACCCTCTGCACACACCAACAACAGTCACCCACGAAGCATCGTTACCCATCGCTCCACAAAAGCCGCGGCCCTTGCAGAGCAAGGGGAACTACTACTTCAAGGTCTCAGAGCAAGTGACGTCACTGATTGAAACGCTATTTAGCGCGCACCGCTAACTAAGCTCGCCGTTTCACATCCGTTACACTTCCAGACAAACTAAACACCTTCTTTGCCCGCTTTGTGGATAATACAGTGCCACCGAGGCTACCAAGGACTGTGGGCTCTCCTTCTCCGTGGCCGACGTGAGTAAGACATTTAAACATGTTAACCCTTGCAGGCTGCTGGCCCAAACGGCATCCCTAGCCGCATCCTCGGTGCATGCGCAGACCAGCTGGCTGGTGTGTTTATATTCAATCTCTCCCTATCCCAGTCTGCTATCCTCACATGCTTCAAGATGGCCACCATTGTTCCTGTACCCAAGAAGGCAGAGGTAACTGAACTAAATGACTATCGCCCCATAGCACTAACTTCTGTCATCATGAAGTGCTTTGAGAGACTTGTCAAGCATCATATCACCGCCACCTTATCTGTCACCCTAGACCCACTTCAATTAGCTTACTGCCCCAAAAGGTCCACAGACGATGCAAACGTCATCACACTGCACACTGCCCTATCCCATCTGGACAAGAGGAATACCTATGTAAGAATGCTGTTCATTGACTATAGCTCAGCATTCAACACCATAGTACCCTCCAAGGAGATGATTGTGGACTTCAGGAAACAGCAGAGGGACCACTCCCTTATCCACATCTACTGGACAGCAGTGGAGAATGTGAAAAGTTTTAAGTTCCTCTGCGTACACATCACGGGCAAACTGAAGTGGTCAACTCACGCAACAGCGCCTCTTCAACCTCAGGAGGCTGAAGAAATATGGCTTGTCACCTAAAACCTTACAAACTTTTACAGATGCACAACTGAGAGCTTCCCGTCAGGCTGTATCACCACCTGGTACGGAAACTGCACCACCTACAACCACAAGGCTCTCCATGGGTGGTGCGGTCTGCACAACGCATCACCGGGGACAAACTACCTGCCCTCCGGGACACCTACAGCACCCGATGTCACAGGAAGGCCATAAAGATTATCAAGGACAACAGCCACCCAAGCCACTGCCTGTTCACCCCGCTATCATCCAGAAGGTGAGGTCAGTACAGGTGCATCAAAGCTGGGACCGAGAGACTGAAAAACAGCTTCTATCTCAAGGCCATCAGACCGTTAAACAGCCATCACTAACACAGAGAGGCTGCTGCCTACATACAGACTTGAAATCATTGGCCACTTTAATAAATGGATCACTAGTCACTTTAATAAATGGATCACTAGTCACTTTAATAAATGGAACACTAGTCACTTTAATAATGGCACATTAATAATGTTTACATATCTTGCATTACTCATCTCATATACTCATATACATACTGTATATGTATATATTCTTATACCATCTATTGCATCTTGTCTATGCCGCTTTGTCAATGCTCATCCATATATGTATATGTATATATTCTTATTCCTTTACTTGGATTTGTGTGTATTAGGTCGTTGTGGAATTGTTCGATTACATGTTAGTTATTGCTGCACTGTCAGAACTAGAAGCACAAGCATTTCGGGAACACGCGCAATAACATCTGCTTACCATGTGTATGTGACCAATAAAATTTGATTCGATATGATTTGATTACATCGAAGAGGATATGTTGTGGCGAAATCGTGCACGAAGCCTTCACCGTGCGCTGTCACTTTAAGAGCGCAGCAGCAGTCAGGAAGGGGGAAATAAAGATGGCTCTTCCGGATCTGTGTAGAATCTCTTGGTTGGCGCTGCAGTTTTGACAGTTTATGCAACTCTGCATTAGTCTTGTGTCGTTTCAACGTGCTTAAAAATTCTGAGTTTGATCGCCTTTGTTACCGCGCTACTCCTGACGAGTTGAAACCCTGCTTCCTTTGATCTCATGGATTACTAGCAACATTGTTGCAAGCTTTTGTCAAACAACCAAGGATTGTGTAGGACGGACTAATGCACGTTCAACCCTGAATGCATCAACTAAGACCATCTTCTTCAGTGCTTTACACTGAAATAATTGCTTGCTTTGTGCTGCGCTCCCTTTTTATGTTCAGTGCCTTTGGTGAACTAATAATGCACGTTATGACTGCTAGACATTTTAGTTAACCCTCATGTTGTGTTCGTTTCATGTTAATTCATTGTGTTCCCGGTTCAAAATGACCGCCCCGTTATAGCTGATTATAAATCCACAATAATACATATTATCACCTAATGTTGTGTTCGTCTTTTTATCAACTTAAGTTCTTGTGAACATTACACGTTTTGAACTTCTATTTGCTATTTATGGCCTGTAGGCCTCATTGACCTGAGCTCATACAACTCGTTTTTGAGTTTAAAAAGAAGCATAATATGGATTATTTTGACTATAACATATACTCAGATGAAACATATTGTGCTATTTATCAGACTACTTTGTGTCAACGTTTTACAAGGACTCTCCTCACCAGTGTCATGATCAAATGTATGATCAAGAGCCTCACATACAGTAGATTGTTTGGTCATTATGCTGCCACAGAGTGAATTGTGAGCATGACCTCAAAGCTTTATATACTGTGAGAAAGGTTACATATATTATTGAAACAATGTTGCGATTGTTTGTGAGTGCCAGGTGTGGTTCCAGTGGGGGAAAAGATTCTGTTGGGGAAAGGTTCCCGTGGGGGTTGCCATGGAAGCTAAGAAGGTTGAGTGAGGTGTGTGTGTGCTCAAACACATGCATATGGGAGTCTAGGAGAAGTGTGTCCATCTTATGAATGGGCATGTGCCTGAACTCAATTTTATAAACTAATTGTAGTCTCACCCATTCACTTCTAATGACCGGGAATACCACAGGTGTACAAAGTTAAATACCCAACATGTAATGACAATCAAATGTATTTTGTGTGTTCAGATGCCCGGTCATGGAACCTTATGACAGATTAAATAAAGTATATTTTTCAGAGAGAGAACTTGTAAATCGGTCCAATTCAACCAGAAACACAGCAGGAGGGTTAAAGGGAGGTTGTGTGAGTTGGTTTGAACAGTATTGACTTGACATTTGGCCAAGAAGATTTTTGGACATTAAGACTTTATTTGTTTAGTCTTTGAACACACACACACACACACACACACACACACACATTACTCCCAGGTAATACCGAATATTGCAAATTCTCTAAGTGTTATGACGGGGTTCTTCCTTGTCAATTGTTTAGATGACGTTGCCTTGTAAATTGCTCTGCCATTATTATTGTATGAGGTATTATTTGGTTGGGTCACACCTGTGCTGTGACGTGTGTTTTATATGGTTCTTATCCTTTCTCTCCACTGGCTACCTAGCAAACAGGCCTCTTCTCCTGATGTTTGTCTGGTGTGGTACTCTTCCATTCGACAGGGTTAATACCTGCCTGGCGCCAAACAAATCTCTTTACCTCTCTAACCAATACAACGTTTATTGACAAACAACAATGAAAGGAAAGGTAAAGTCATTTAAAAAGAGCTTCCTGGTGCAAAATTACACAAAAATATTTGTTAAAGTGCAAGGAAGGGCATGAGTCTATAAAATGAGAGGAAGTCAATGAGCTAATGGTCTTCCAATCTTGTCAACCACTAATCACATTTAATGACTGTACAATAATCCTAATCACAAAAATGACAAAAGCAATGCACCCCCCCCACAAGCAAAAATTACACATACATTTGATTTATGGGGTAGAAAAATAGTCATCTACTGCAGTGCATTTATCATGACATTGGTCACCATTTAAACCAATACATACAGTGAGGGGGAAAAGTATTTAATCCCCTGCTGATTTTGTACATTTGCCCACTGACAAAGAAATGATCCGTCTATCATTTTAATGGTAGGTTTATTTGAACAGTGAGAGACAGAATAACAACAAATCCAGAAAAACGCATGTCAAATGTTATAAATTGATTTGCATTTTAATGAGGGAAATAAGTAATAAGTATTTGACCCCTCCTGCAAAACATGACTTAGTACTTGGTGGCCAAACCCTTGTTGGCAATCACAGAGGTCAGACGTTTCTTGTAGTTGGCCACCAGGTTTGCACACATCTCAGGAGGGATTTTGTCCCACTCTTTGCAAAACTCCTCCAAGTCATTAAGGTTGAGGCTGACGTATGGCAACTCAAACATTCAGCTCCCTCCACAGATTTTCTATGGGATTAAGGTCTGGAGACTGGCTAGGCCACTCCAGGACCTTAATGTGCTTCTTCTTGAGCCACTCCTTTGTTGTCTTGGCCGTGTGTTTTGGGTCATTGTCATGCTGGAATATCCATCCACGACCCATTTTCAATGCCCTGGCTGAGGGAAGGAGGTTCTCATCCAAGATTTGACGGTACATGGCCCCGTCCATCATCCCTTTGATGCGGTGAAGTTGTCCTGTCCCCTTAGCAGAAAGACACCCCCAAAGCATAATGTTTCCACCTCCATGTTTGATGGTGGGGATGGTGGTCTTGGGGTCATAGGCAGCATTCCTCCTCCTCCAACCACGGTGAGTTGAGTTGATGCCAAAGAGCTCCATTTTAGTCTCATCTGACCACAACACTTTCACCCAGTTGTCCTCTGAATCATTCAGATGTTCATTGGCAAACTTCAGATGGGCATGTATATGTGCTTTCTTGTGCAGGGGGACCTTGCGGGCGCTGCAGGATTTCAGTCCTTCATGACGTAGTGTGTTACCAATTGTTTTCTTGGTGACTATGGTCCCAGCTGCCTTGAGATCATTGACAAGATCCTCCCATGTAGTTCTGGGCCGATTCCTCACCGTTCTCATGATCATTGCAACTCCACGAGGTGAGATCTTGCATGGAGCCCCAGGCCGAGGGAGATTGACAGTTCTTTTGTGTTTCTTCCATTTGCGAATAATCGCACCAACTGTTGTCACCAAGTCACCAAGCTGCTTGGCAATGGTCTTGTAGCCCATTCCAGCCTTGTGTAGGTCTACAATCTTGTCCCTGACATCCTTGGAGAGCTCTTTGGTCTTGGCCATGGTGGAGAGTTTGGAATCTGATTGATTGCTTCTGTGGACAGGTGTCTTTTATATAGGTAACAAACTGAGATTAGGAGCACTCCCTTTAAGAGTGTGCTCCTAATCTCAGCTCGTTGCCTGTATAAAAGACATCTGGGAGCCAGAAATCTTTGATTGAGGGGAGGTCAAATACTTATTTCCCTCATTAAAATGCAAATCAATTTATAACATTTTTGACGTGTTTTTCTGGATTTTTTTGTTGTTATTCTGTCTCTCACTGTTCAAATAAACCTACCATTAAAATTATAGACGGATAATTTCTTTGTCAGTGGGCAAACGTACAAAATCAGCAGGGGATAAAATACTTTTTTCCCTCACTGTAGTCCCAGAAATGTTGATTTTATACAAATACTTCTTTACCAATTAAATTATTTCTACAAAAAGGAAAGCATCATCAAAAAGGTCATCAACTGTCCATGTTAGGGATGCGTTGTGGTCGGCATCAACTGTCCATGTTAGGGTTGCGTTGTGGTCAGCATCAACTGTCCATGTTAGGGTTGCGTTGTGGTCAGCGTCAACTGTCCATGTTAGGGTTGCGTTGTGGTCAGCATCAACTGTCCATGTTAGGGTTGCGTTGTGGTCAGCATCAACTGTCCATGTTAGGGTTGCGTTGTGGTCAGCATCAACTGTCCATGTTAGGGTTGCGTTGTGGTCAGCATCAACTGTCCATGTTAGGGTTGTGGTGTGGTCAGCGTCAACTGTCCATGTTAGGGTTGCCTTGTGGTCAGCGTCAACTGTCCATGTTAGGGTTGCGGTGTGGTCAGCGTCAACTGTCCATGTTAGGGTTGCCTTGTGGTCAGCGTCAACTGTCCATGTTAGGGTTGCGTTGTGGTCAGCGTCAACTGTCCATGTTAGGGTTGCGGTGTGGTCAGCATCAACTGTCCATGTTAGGGTTGCGTTGTGGTCAGTGTCAACTGTCCATGTTAGGGTTGCGTTGTGGTCAGTGTCAACTGTCCATGTTAGGGTTGCGTTGTGGTCAGTGTCAACTGTCCATGTTAGGGTTGCGTTGTGGTCAGTGTCAACTGTCCATGTTAGGGTTGCGTTGTGGTCAGCATCAACTGTCCATGTTAGGGTTGCCGTGTGGTCAGTGTCAACTGTCCATGTTAGGGTTGCGTTGTGGTCAGTGTCAACTGTCCATGTTAGGGTTGCGTTGTGGTCAGCATCAACTGTCCATGTTAGGGTTGTGGTGTGGTCAGCATCAACTGTCCATGTTAGGGTTGCGTTGTGGTTGGCATCTACTGTCCATGTTAGGGTTGTGGTGTGGTCAGCGGCGACTGTCCATGTTAGGGTTGTGGTGTGGTCAGCGTCAACTGTCCATGTTAGGGTTGCCTTGTGGTCAGTGTCGACTGTCCATGTTAGGGTTGTGGTGTGGTCAGCGGCAACTGTCCATGTTAGGGTTGTGGTGTGGTCAGCGTCAACTGTCCACGTTAGGGTTGCGGTGTGGTCAGCGTCAACTGTCCATGTTAGGGTTGTGTTCAGTGTCAACTGTCCATGTTAGGGTTGCGTTCAGTGTCAACTGTCCATGTTAGGGTTGTGGTGTGATCAGCGTCAACTGTCCATGTTAGGGTTGCGTTCAGTGTCAACTGTCCATGTTAGGGTTGCCTTGTTCAGTGTCAATGTTAGGGTTGTGGTGTCCATGTTAGGGTTGTGGTGTGATCAGTGTCAACTGTCCATGTTAGGGTTGTGGTGTGATCAGTGTCAACTGTCCATGTTAGGGTTGTGGTGTGATCAGTGTCAACTGTCCATGTTAGGGTTGCGTTGTGGTCAGCAGCGACTGTCCATGTTAGGGTTGTGGTGTGGTCAGCTTCAACTGTCCATGTTAGGGTTGCGTTGTGGTCAGTGTCAACTGTCCATGTTAGGGTTGTGGTGTGATCAGTGTCAACTGTCCATGTTAGGGTTGCGTTGTGGTCAGCAGCGACTGTCCATGTTAGGGTTGCGTTGTGGTCGGCGTCAACTGTCCATGTTAGGGTTGCCTTGTTGTCCATGTTAGGGTTGCGGTGGTCCATGTTAGAAGTTGCGTTGTGGTCGGCGTCAACTGTCCATGTTAGGGTTGCGTTGTGGTCGGCGTCAACTGTCCATGTTAGGGTTGCGGTGTGGTCAGCTGCGACTGTCCATGTTAGGGTTGCGTTGTGGTCAGCGTCAACTGTCCATGTTAGGGTTGCATTGTGGTCAGCATCAACTGTCCATGTTAGGGTTGTGGTGTGGTCAGCGTCAACTGTCCATGTTAGGGTTGTGTTCAGTGTCAACTGTCCATGTTAGGGTTGTGGTGTGATCAGTGTCAACTGTCCATGTTAGGGTTGTGGTGTGATCAGTGTCAACTGTCCACGTTAGGGTTGCGGTGTGGTCAGCGTCAACTGTCCATGTTAGGGTTGCGTTCAGTGTCAACTGTCCATGTTAGGGTTGCGTTGTGGTCAGCAGCGACTGTCCATGTTAGGGTTGCGTTGTGGTCGGCGTCAACTGTCCATGTTAGGGTTGCGTTGTGGTCGGCGTCAACTGTCCATGTTAGGGTTGCGGTGTGGTCGGCGTCGACTGTCCATGTTAGGGTTGCGGTGTGGTCAGCTGCGACTGTCCATGTTAGGGTTGCGTTGTGGTCAGCGTCAACTGTCCATGTTAGGGTTGCATTGTGGTCAGCATCAACTGTCCATGTTAGGGTTGTGGTGTGGTCAGCGTCAACTGTCCATGTTAGGGTTGTGTTCAGTGTCAACTGTCCATGTTAGGGTTGCGTTCAGTGTCAACTGTCCATGTTAGGGTTGTGGTGTGATCAGTGTCAACTGTCCACGTTAGGGTTGCGGTGTGGTCAGCGTCAACTGTCCATGTTAGGGTTGCGTTCAGTGTCAACTGTCCATGTTAGGGTTGTGGTGTGATCAGTGTCAACTGTCCATGTTAGGGTTGTGGTGTGATCAGTGTCAACTGTCCATGTTAGGGTTGTGGTGTGATCAGTGTCAACTGTCCATGTTAGGGTTGTGGTGTGATCAGTGTCAACTGTCCATGTTAGGGTTGTGGTGTGATCAGTGTCAACTGTCCATGTTAGGGTTGTGGTGTGATCAGTGTCAACTGTCCATGTTAGGGTTGTGGTGTGATCAGTGTCAACTGTCCATGTTAGGGTTGTGGTGTGATCAGTGTCAACTGTCCATGTTAGGGTTGTGGTGTGGTCAGTGTCAACTGTCCATGTTAGGGTTGTGGTGTGATCAGTGTCAACTGTCCATGTTAGGGTTGTGTGTGGTCAGCGTCAACTGTCCATGTTAGGGTTGTGGTGTGGTCAGCGTCAACTGTCCATGTTAGGGTTGTGTTCAGTGTCAACTGTCCATGTTAGGGTTGCGTTCAGTGTCAACTGTCCATGTTAGGGTTGTGGTGTGATCAGTGTCAACTGTCCACGTTAGGGTTGCGGTGTGGTCAGCGTCAACTGTCCATGTTAGGGTTGTGTTCAGTGTCAACTGTCCATGTTAGGGTTGCGTTCAGCGTCAACTGTCCATGTTAGGGTTGCATTGTGGTCAGCATCAACTGTCCATGTTAGGGTTGTGGTGTGGTCAGCGTCAACTGTCCATGTTAGGGTTGCATTGTGGTCAGCATCAACTGTCCATGTTAGGGTTGTGGTGTGGTCAGCGTCAACTGTCCATGTTAGGGTTGCCTTGTGGTCAGTGTCGACTGTCCATGTTAGGGTTGCGGTGTGGTCAGCGGCAACTGTCCATGTTAGGGTTGCGGTGTGGTCAGCGTCCAACTGTCCAACTGTTAGGGTTGTGGTGTGGTCAGCGTCAACTGTCCATGTTAGGGTTGCCTTGTGGTCAGTGTCGACTGTCCATGTTAGGGTTGCGGTGTGGTCAGCGGCAACTGTCCATGTTAGGGTTGCGGTGTGGTCAGCGTCAACTGTCCACGTTAGGGTTGTGGTGTGGTCAGCGTCAACTGTCCACGTTAGGGTTGCGTTGTGGTCAGCGTCAACTGTCCATGTTAGGGTTGTGGTGTGGTCAGCAGCGACTGTCCATGTTAGGGTTGTGGTGTGGTCAGCGTCAACTGTCCATGTTAGGGTTGCGTTGTGGTCAGCAGCGACTGTCCATGTTAGGGTTGTGGTGTGATCAGTGTCAACTGTCCATGTTAGGGTTGTGGTGTGATCAGTGTCAACTGTCCATGTTAGGGTTGTGGTGTGATCAGTGTCAACTGTCCATGTTAGGGTTGTGGTGTGATCAGTGTCAACTGTCCATGTTAGGGTTGTGGTGTGATCAGTGTCAACTGTCCATGTTAGGGTTGCGGTGTGATCAGTGTCAACTGTCCATGTTAGGGTTGCGGTGTGGTCAGCAGCGACTGTCCATGTTAGGGTTGCGTTCAGTGTCAACTGTCCATGTTAGGGTTGCGTTGTGATCAGTGTCAACTGTCCACGTTAGGGTTGCGTTGTGGTCAGCGTCAACTGTCCATGTTAGGGTTGTGGTGTGATCAGTGTCAACTGTCCATGTTAGGGTTGTGGTGTGATCAGTGTCAACTGTCCATGTTAGGGTTGCGTTGTGGTCAGCGTCGACTGTCCATGTTAGGGTTGCGTTGTGGTCAGCGTCGACTGTCCATGTTAGGGTTGCGTTGTGGTCAGCGTCAACTGTCCATGTTAGGGTTGCGTTGTGGTCAGCATCAACTGTCCATGTTAGGGTTGCGTTGTGGTCAGCATCAACTGTCCATGTTAGGGTTGCGTTGTGGTCAGCGTCAACTGTCCATGTTAGGGTTGCGTTGTGGTCAGCATCAACTGTCCATGTTAGGGTTGCGGTGTGGTCAGCGTCAACTGTCCATGTTAGGGTTGTGGTGTGATCAGTGTCAACTGTCCATGTTAGGGTTGCGGTGTGGTCAGCGTCAACTGTCCATGTTAGGGTTGCGGTGTGGTCAGCATCAACTGTCCATGTTAGGGTTGCGGTGTGGTCAGCGTCAACTGTCCATGTTAGGGTTGCGGTGTGGTCAGCGTCAACTGTCCATGTTAGGGTTGTGGTGTGGTCAGCGTCAACTGTCCATGTTAGGGTTGCGTTGTGGTCAGCGTCAACTGTCCATGTTAGGGTTGCGTTGTGGTCAGCGTCAACTGTCCATGTTAGGGTTGCGGTGTGGTCAGCGTCAACTGTCCATGTTAGGGTTGTGGTGTGGTCAGTGTCGACTGTCCATGTTAGGGTTGTGGTGTGGTCAGTGTCAACTGTCCATGTTAGGGTTGCGTTGTGGTCAGCGTCAACTGTCCATGTTAGGGTTGCGTTGTGGTCAGCATCAACTGTCCATGTTAGGGTTGCGGTGTGGTCAGCATCAACTGTCCATGTTAGGGTTGTGTTGTGGTCGGCGTCAACTGTCCATGTTAGGGTTGCGTTGTGGTCGGCGTCAACTGTCCATGTTAGGGTTGCGGTGTGGTCAGCGTCAACTGTCCATGTTAGGGTTGCGGTGTGGTCAGCAGCGACTGTCCACTGGGTCCAGAGAGAAGATGGTGCCCTCCAGGGTTAGTCCCATATTGAACCCCTCCTTCAGAGAGAGAGACACACAGGTCAGTGATCCAACCAGAGACTACAGAAGTCTAGAGCAGTGTGTCCTATACAACAATGAGTAATGCTGTAATTACGGGCCAGTATCCTAGACACATTCTCAATTGAGATTCTCAAGAAACCTTGCTTTTTAATTCAGGTCTACACTTAATCTATGTTATGACAAAAGCAAAATGATGGCTAATTGATAGGAAATTAGCAGGACTGGGAGCAAACATGGTATGCTACAATCATAATGTACTTTGACAGTTGGCCTCTATGTACATAATTGATTTTCATGAGAGATAAATAGAGGCAGACATCAGTGAAAATGTGAATGCATGTTTCATGGGAAAACAAATATGTGATGGGCATTGTGAAGCATACACATAGGTGAGAGTAAACTAACCGTCGCTGACGCTGCACAGTGGAGAGAGAGAATATGATTATATACTGTAGTTTACAATCTACAGTTAGATTATATATAGTTAGATGAACTGTAGGTTACAATCAACAGTTAGGTTATATATAGTTAGATGAACTGTAGGTCATAATCTTGTTAGATTCAGCAAAAAAATAAACGTCCTCACGGTCAACTGGGTTTATTTTCAGCAAACGTAACGTGTGTAAATATTTGTATGAACTTAACAAGACTCAACAACTGAGAAAAACTGAACAAGTTCCACAGACATGTGACTAACAGACATGGAATAATGTGTCCCTGAACAAAGGGGGGGTCAAACTCAAGTCAGTCAGTATCTGGTGGCCACCAGCTGCATTAAGTACTGCAGTGCATCTCCTCCTAATGGACTGCACCAGATTTGGTGCAGGGGTACCATATTTGGGAGGAGGATGTCTTCTCTGTAACGCACAGCGTTAAGATTGCCTGCAATGACAACAAGCTCAGTCTCAGTCCGATGATGCTCTGACACACCGCCCCAGACCATGACAGACCCTCCACCTCCAAATCGATCCCGCCTCGGTGTAATGTTCATTCCTTTGACGATAAACGCAAATCAGACCATCACCCCTGGTGAGACAAAACCGCAACTTGTCAGTGAAGAGCACTTTTTGCATGTCCTGTCTGGTCCAGCGATGGCGATAGGCGACGTTGTTGCTAGTGATGTCTGGTGAGGACCTGCCTTACAACAGGCCTACACGCCCTCAGTCCAGTCTCTCTCAGCCTATTGAGGACAGTCTGAGCACTGATGGATGGATTGTGCGTTTCTGGTGTAACTCGGGCAGTTGTTGTTGTTGCCATCCTGTACCTGTCCCGCAGGTGTGATGTTCGGATGTACCGATCCTGTGCAGGTGTTGTTACATGTGGTCTGCCAATGAGAGGACCATCAGCTGTCCGTCCTGTCTCCCTGTTGCTCTGTCTTAGGCATCTCACAGTAATGACATTGCAATTTATTGCCCTGGCCACATCTGCAGTCCTCATGCCTCCTTGCAGCAGGCCTAAGACATGTTCACGCAGATGAGCAGAGACCCAGATGAGCAGAGACCCTTTAGTGTCCTAGGTTTTCATAACTGTGACCTTAATTGCCTACAGTCTGTAAGCTGTTAGTGTCTTAACGACCGTTCTACAGATGCATGTTCATTCATTGTTTATGGTTCATTGAACAAGAATGGGAAACAGTGTTTAAACCCTTTACAATGATGATCTGTGAAGTTATTTGGTTTTTAACAAATGATCTTTGAAAGACAAGGTCTTGAAAAAGGGCCATTTCTTTTTTTTCTGAGTTTATACTTAATATATGTAAAATATTTACTCAGACCATGTAAACAGTATACGGCATTACAATAATGACAAGATGAACATTCAACTCTTATAAAACGGGTCCAGTATAAACTCTGGAAAGGCTGGGTCCCATTCTAAAGGCAGAATCCATGTCGATTGGAACGCAGCCAAAGCATACAGTATTTTACCTTTGATAAACAGCTAATCAGCATAATGGTAGAGCTTTGCTATATTTGTTTAGAGGCAATGCTATTACTTACACCAATGACTGAGCACATAATGCCTGTGTACTTTGACATTATAGGTAATATGCCCCGTATTAATGTAAATATGAGCATTACAAATACTCGCTCTAGAAACACTGCTGTTCCTACCTGCATTTCATCCAGTTTAGATTGGACGTCAGGAGGAAAGGACGTGTTGCAGAGGAACGGGTCAAAAGGCTCCGCTCCCAAAACATCTGTTCCTGTTGGAGGGGAGAGATGGAAGGATGAGAGAACGAGGGAAAATACACAGCAGAGGGAAGACAGGAGTTGAATCAGCATACTGTATGTGTGCAATTCTTCATTGAACATCTTGTATGCAATTGCATAAATACTAATACAACAGTTTATCAATCAATTTCATTACGACATAATGTAAAAAGGAGCATAGTAGTCACCTCTCTCTCTCAGGAAAACATGTGGAGGAGGTGGAGGAGGGGAAAAGGAGGGAGGAGGAGGAGAGGACCCATTGATGGCAGGTTTCCTTGCCATAGGAGACCCTGAGGAGAATGGAACCATGTCGAAAACGTCCGTCGGGGGACGCCTGGATATGGTGCTCCATGCCTGAGGGGGGGGAACAACCAAATACAAAGCTGTTGAATGGCAGCTGGATGTCGTACTAAGGCTAAAGTCAAAACTACACACACACACACTAAAATAAGGGTGTTTCTGTGATTGTATATAACCTCTATATGAGGTGAACCATAGAACCCCTTTGCTTCTCTATAGCGCAATTTCTTCTAGCAGTGTAGTAAGGAAAAGCGAGAGAGAAGTAGCTATTTACTGGCGGTGGAGGTAAGCACCCTCCATAATGCTGCGGTAGCCTGGGCTGGGGAGGTTTACTGGGTGGAGGCCTTAGTAGACCAGCGGAGATACTGGAGTCTGGAGAGCTGGCTGGGGTTAGAGCCACAGAGGACATCTCTAGAAAGGAAAGGGCGTTCAGGCTGACACTGTCACCCCAGAACATAGACGAGGGACTCGGCAGCATGTGGGCCTCGTTAGAAGAGTTCAAGTGTAGAAGCTGAGGAGAAATCAGCCAGAGAAAGAAGAAACGGGTAGCGATTTGTTATCACTGATGTCAGGAAGGTAAGGTATTGTTACGGCAGACATTTCTAGAGATTAGTGTGAGACAGAAACTGTTAGATTAGTAGCTAATTTACCGGTGAGCCTTGACAATCTGCCATGTGATCCTCTAAATCTTGAAGTCGTTCTTTCAACTTGGAATTTTCAGTTTCCAGTTCCAGAATCTAAAGTCAACAAACACAAGTTCATAATCTAAGAGGTCCCATTTTGTTAGGCCTTTTTCATGCTCTAGTTATGTTTGGATGTGGCACTACATTCCCCATGATTAAATAGTGCACCAGAGAGTTGTGATCAACATTAGTCCACTGTAGACTTACTCTTTTCTGCAGACTGCCGATCTGTTTCCTCATCTCCACGTCTTTCCCGCCAGACTCCAGAAACTTCCTGTACGCCAGGTCAAATGCTCGACCAATGCTGACGGTGATCTCCTCTGCCTGCAATCCAGTGCATCATGGGTATCCTCAAACATCTAGTGAAAGTACCCTTTGATGTGTTGCACATATATGATGTAGTACACGATTTTCAGGGGCCTATTTTGCTCTTGACCGCTATTTTCAGAACTACTAGCTTAAAAAGAAAACCTAAACCTGAAACAACTAGCTAGGATGAATTCAATAATGCTACCATTCCACCGTGACCTCATACTATGGACTAACTTCTGATAAATTGACATCTAAGATTCATAGAAGGTTATTATAACCTCTAAAGAATCCATATAAAAACTCGTGAAAAACAAACACTAAATATACTTTTTTTCCTTACACATTTTTCACTGTCAAACACATAACATATGTGTTTTTTGGTCTCTGGCTCTGTGCAGATGAAGGTGAATATCCTCTTGTCGGTTTTGTCGTCCGCGCAGAAGGATATCCTATGAAGCTGACAGTTGTGCTGTACATCCTATAATGAATGAAGATAAATGAGCTTCATCTAATTCTACTCATAAACAAAATATTAAAGACAGAGACCGCTTTAGTAAGGGCTGACTGCTTGGTGAGTTTATTCTTCACAAAAGACCCAATGAATCTGGCCTATTATGAGGCCCCTCACAGTGGACTTACTCTGGTCTTGGGGTCTAATAATTTCACTCCGTAGATGGACACCTGCAGCTCCACCTTCGGTGTTTTGTGACCCTCTGATTTCTTGATATGCCTTTGGAACTGCAGGATTGAAACGTCAAATCAAAATCACATTTTATTGGTCACATACACATGTTTAGCAGATGTTATTGATACAGTAGAATAATATAGAATACAGAACATACATATAGGGTGTAGCTGCATATAGTAGAATAGGATAGAATACAGAACATTCTAGTTCAGACAGTGCAGTAATATCTAAATACAGAACAATTTCAGAGCAACCTAGAATAATATAGAATACAGAACATACATACACAGCTGCATCGGCTAAGATCTAAGAATAAGAACATACATATAGGATGATGTCAGAGCTGCATCGGCTAAGATACAGTAGAATATATAAGAACATACATATAGGATGAGCAATGTCAGAATACAGAACATACATATAGGATGAGTAATGTCAGAGCTGCATCGGCTAAGATACAGTAGAATAATATAGAATAATACATATAGGATGAGTAATGTCAGAGCTGCATCGAAAGATACAGTAGAATAATATAGAATACATATAGGATGAGTAATGCAAGATATGTAAACATTATTCAATTAAAGTGACATTATTAAAGTGACTAGTGTTCCATTTATTAAAGTGGCCAATGATTTCAAGTCTGGATGTAGGCAGCAGCCTCTGTGCTAGTGATGGCTATAGATGAGTACATGTCAGAGCTGCATCGAAGATACAGTTAACAGTCTGATGGCCTTGAGATACAGTAGAAGCTGTTTTTTAATGTCTCGGTGCTCGCTTTGATGCGCCTGTACTGACCTCGCCTTCTAGATGATAGCGAGGTGAACAGGTAGTGGCTTGGATGGTACGTTATGACATTGACAAATCTAAGGTCCTATAAAATCAAAATTGTTTGAGTACTGGGGGAAATTCTTAAGAGCATACCTTCAGCTTTCTCACTGCTATCCTTATGACATCTGTGCCTTTTGGTTGGTCAACCTCTGTTACGCCAAGGAACTGCAACACGATAAAACGGCACATCATTTTCTGTCCAGTAGATGGTGCTATTCACCTCTGAGCTCAACGCCTGGCGGAAATGTAATTAGAAGATCCTACCTTGACATTGTACACTATGTGATTCTTGGCCAAAGCCTCTGGGGCTGTCATCCCTCCAGATTTATCTGAAACAAACAAATGAAGGTTAAAACCGTACATACATGTATTGAAATTTGATACAGAAAAAAGTGACATATTTAAGATTTAAAACATATATACAATTATTTGCCATCCAAACCCTAAACAGATACAGGATTAGAACTGAACCGGGTTCATCTTCCCCAGAAAGTGTCTGCAGTATCTATAAGCTAAATAATGAGATAGAAAGTGATGGCAAAACAAACAAATCATATTTTTTAAAAGGTAACAGACAAACCAATGATGCATTTGCTGTGATTGTGTTCATCTTCATTAATGCAACAACAAGAAGAGGAACTAGTGTCTTGTATCAGGAGTTACCTACATGCCATCAACGATGAGGTCTGTGTCTATGTTAACCTTCACATAACAGGTGAGCATAACCACAGCAATTTTTAGCATTGGCATTAGACCAGTGGCCCCGCTGAGTTGAGTTCCAACATCAAAGGCTACTGCTCCCCATGTGCTCAAGCCTTCCTTCCACATTCCATACAGAACCATGGGCATTACAGAAAGGTCACAAAGAGAATACAGATTTTACCTATTAGTGTAACATCCAACCATGTAGTATTAGTGTAACCTCCATATAGAGGGATACATCAGGTAGTATTAGTGTAACCTCCATACAGAGGGATATTAGTGTAACCTCCATCAGGTAGTATTAGGGAGGATAACAGGTAGTATTAGTGTAACTCCATATAGATTAGGTCAGGTAGTATTAGGGTAACCTCCATATAGAGGTCAGGTAGTATTAGGTCAGGTCCATATAGAGGTCAGGTAGTATTAGGGTAACCTCCATATAGAGGTCAGGTAGTATTAGGGTAACCTCCATATAGAGGTCAGGTAGTATTAGGGTAACCTCCATATAGAGGTCAGGTAGTATTAGGGTAACCTCCATATAGAGGTCAGGTAGTATTAGGGTAACCTCCATATAGAGGTCAGGTAGTATTAGGGTAACCTCCATATAGAGGTCAGGTAGTATTAGGGTAACCTCCATATAGGTAGGTAACATATAGTCAGGTATTAGGGTAACCTCCATATAGAGGTCAGGTAGTATTAGGGTAACCTCCATATAGGTAGTATTACCTCCATATAGAGGTCAGGTCAGGTAGTATTAGGGTAACCTCCATATCAGGTAGTATTAGTCAGGTCAGGTATTAGGGTAACCTCCATATAGAGGTCAGGTAGTATTAGGGTAACCTCCATATAGAGGTCAGGTAGTATTAGTAGGTAGTATTAGGGTAACCTCCATATCAGGTAGTATTAGGGTAACCTCCATATAGTCAGGTAGTATTAGGTCCATATAGAGGTCAGGTAGTATTAGGGTAACCTCCATATCAGGTAGTAGGTCAGGGTAGGTATTAGGGGTAACCTCCATATAGAGGTCAGGTAGTATTAGGAGTAAACTCCTCCATATAGGTCAGAGGTCAGGTAGTATTAGGGTAACCATCCATATAGAGGTCAGGTAGTATTAGTGAGGTCAGGTAGTATTTGGGTAACCTCCATATAGAGGTCAGGTAGTATTAGGGTAACCTCCATATAGAGGTCAGGTAGTATTAGTGTAACCTCCATATAGAGGTCAGGTAGTATTAGTGTAACCTCCATATATGAGATCAGGTAGTATTAGTGTAACCTCCATATATGAGATCAGGTAGTATTAGTGTAACCTCCATATATGAGATCAGGTAGTATTAGTGTAACCTCCATATATGAGATCAGGTAGTATCAGTGTAACCTCCATATATGAGATCAGGTAGTATTAGTGTTATCTCCATATAGTGACAACTCAATATTAGGAAGGTGTTCTTAATGTTTTGTACTCAATGTAAATGAACACATCAGGTAGTATTAGTGTAAGAGAAACACATTCAGTCAGTTGGCAATGTCCTCGTCCTGCCTACTGTAGACACATTGGCACTGATTGTACTGTAAGTTGATCTGTAATATTAATGTAAATGAATATAACAGGGACACAAGAGAGTGAGGTTTGTGGTTCAGATATAAAGAAAATGCATTGGGTTTTTTTCTGGTAGGAAAGCACACAGTCTCGTTTTATTCCAAATCTTTCTCACTTTGACGGTGATAATATACACTAACTGCAAGGTATGGATTGAACAGCCACACCTAATGAATAGTTCATGAAAATACTATATATTTTTAATTCACTTTGATTAATCACATTCAGTGCCAATGTGTCTCTACAGTTTACGACCAACAGGAAAGGCTATAAAGACGCAGTGTCTCAAATGCAACCGTATGGCCCTGTACAGTGCACTCTCTTTGACCAGGGCCCATAGGGGCCCATTTGGAGACCCTCTCTGCATCAGATGGTCTCCATGTAAATATGTCTCTGAGATAGGACACATCACAAATGACAAAATTAACAATAAAATACAAATAAAAGTGTGTACATGAAATGGGACTGTGGGAGAGTAACAATGTGTCTACTAACTAATCCTGGAAATACTGTCATCAGTAGAGGCTGCTTTAAGATCCAGTACACACACACACACACACACACACACTATTATGGATGTTTAAAAGTAGTAGCAGGAAAGTGAGTGGACATTTGTAGAGTGGGGTTGACAACAGAATAGAATGTGCCTCACAGCATCCTAATGAAATATTCAGACCACCAAACCCAGCTACTGCTGCGACTGCTAAGTGAGAAACTCTGGGCAGACATTGGTGGTGAGGTAAAGACGGTGGAGCATCGGAGGCCAGAGGCGGCGTATATGCACGCATATTAAGAAAGGAGGAAAGTCACTAGTCTAGTAAAACATCAGGTCAGAGACACCTGTATCAGCCCACTGACAGATGTAACCAGCTATGTCTAGAGTTTTTGCAGCTTAGAGAGTGCAAGCGAGAACGAGAGATTGTGTCTAGACTTGACAGTTCACGCAGCTTTTGTATTCTGATAATGGAGTTCTGATAATGGAGTTCTGATAATGGAGTTCCAAACACGTCATGCGTCGGTCTACATTTAAAATGTGTCCACATTGTGTCCATTCCCGCACAATATTATAAATCAAGTATGCGTTCTACAAACGGCGGAATAGGGTAAATATGATAATGCCACAACAGCTGATGTCAGTAGCTAACTACTGTAGCAAGCCAGCAAGCTAATAAGGAACGCTAAAGGGACTGCAAACGAGTTAGCATAACTCTAGCCAAATATTTTTTCTAAATATTAGCTAGATGGATACCATTTGAGGCCAGCAAACAGGTTCCCTACATGCTAGGAACATATTTCTGCCAACGTTCTAATGAAACGGTGCCTCTCAGTCCCAAAACACAAGTTTTCTGGAGACTTGTGGGAGGAGTGCTGATGACGTCGCCCACGCCATGCGTTTCGGTAGCCTGATTGCATCCAGACTGAGGAGAAATCTGCACACAATGCATCCCTGACCACCTCCTGAAGTGGTCAGACAGATCTGAACACAATCTGACGACAAAGCCACTTTTGTGCGTCTAGATCCGTCTTCGTATTATGATAGCAGAAGTCGTATGTAAGTGTAAAGTGTAAACACGGCTAGAGCGACAGAAAGAGACACTAATGAAGAGATTGAGAGAATTGAGACATTTGTTCATCAGGAATGAAATTGACCTGAGTAGGTACACATTGCCTTTACATTATGTTCTGTAAGTAACACATATATTCCATAAAGAACTACAACATGAAATGTCTCTACCCACTGGACACAGACCTCATTTCAATGTCAAAGTTTGATTTACATTTGGTTCAGTTGTCAACTAACATGAAATCAAACTCCCAAAAATCTGATTATATTTAGGTAAAAATAAAAAAAATCCCTTACATTGATTTATTTTTATCCAGTTTTCCACTTTGATTCAACGTCATCACATTAAATTTGATAAAAAATTACATGGAAACAACGTCGATTCAACCAGGTCTTGCCCAGTGGGTAAGTACTTGAGGTCAACATGCTTTCAAAAGACTGTGCTGTTTGTGTATAAGAAACATGGCGTTATTTCAAATGCACTCAATGAATACAGTGAGCTGTTACCTTTTCTCCTGTTGAAAGCTCGGTTCATACTGCGATAGCTTCTATGGTGGTACTGAGACCTGGGCTCTGCAGTGGATCAGGAGCCTGGGGGGAGAAAACACCACCAAGTCAAGGACATTGAGGGGCGGTGGGTTAGGGGATGGCTGGGGAAGGAGAGATCAGCATCCCAAATGGCACCCTATTCAGTGCACTACTGTTGACCAGAGCCCCCCCCCCCCCCCAATATGCATTAGCATCTGGGACAGAGTAGGAGGCAGTTCACTCTATGCACGCTATCCACGCTCATCCAAAAGTGAAAATGCTGCCCCCTATCCCAAAAAGGTTATTAAGGCACGTGGTCAAAAGCAGGTCAAAACCACATCGGGAATAGGGAGCTATTTGAGACACACTCAGAGAGAGACATCCATCTGTATTGGCTTGTCTTGGCTAACTGGTGCAGTGAGAGATCAATGTGAAGCTAAATGACTGGAGACCGGACCTAGATTGACGTTTGGTCTGGTGTTGGGATGTAAAGAAAACAGGAGCTAGATTGAGGTTTGGTATGGTGTTGGTAGGTAAAGGAAATATGGGTTGGAGACAGAGGACAGGACTATTGTGAACTTCATTCACATGGATGCACCTAGTGGTAACCCCCCACACACACAATACATTTCTTTCAATACATTTCTGCTTCTACCAAAAACAATGTTCAGCCTTTAGAATGTATACCTCTATACGATTATCCCCGATCCAATCATTCAAGCCATGCTAAGCTTTAGCCAGCGCTCGACTTAAACAGTCATGCCTTAAACCCAGTCATCCCACAGAAAAGCAACAATATCCCTTTGTTAACACAATTGCAAAAATAAACATGTTGCCTTGAGTAACACTAGTGAACAGTCTGCTTGTGAATGTAGCATATTCCATATCGCCAGACCAGTTCATTTCAGTTCAAACGATTAGGTCAGAGGTTTGTCATTTTTCATGATTTCACTTCCCTATATGACAAGTGCATGAGATGTAAACTAGTGAGGCTTGGTGGTGACTCAGCTGAACGGTCTCTCACACCATGGACGTTACCATCAACGTTACCAAAGGTATAACCAAGGCCACTATCATGTTCAGTAGAACTTGTAGGTGGAAAATCCCTATATCAGCCATAAACTCTTGTGTAACTGGAATGTCTTCCTATATTCCTCACCAACTACAGCTTCTTAGCCTGATGGAGCGAAAAGGCTGACATGCTGCAAGTAGCTTGAGTTCTCAACGTACTGCCACGTTCCTCACCTTTTTACTAAGATCCTAGGACGGAGACTTCTGACAGCTGTGGATCTAGGTACAAATGTAGGCTCTTTATTTAAGCCAATTTGCTACAGCTGGAAAATAATGCTGCAACAACATGAAATGTCAATTATAATTAATGCACCATTTTCTAGGGGTTGATACATTTTGTGTAAGGGACAAATCATGTCTGAAATGTCCAAGTGGAAATTACCATCTCCAGAAGCCTTTTTTAACCTCAAATACACTACAAGTTGAAAATATCCTACAATGCAGGAAAGTTGTCCTGCAACAAGGTGATCAAATTAACAGCCTACATCTATTTGCAGTGGAGACTTTCATAGTTGATACGGTTCCTCCTCCATCTTCTTAGACACAGAGAAAAATCTTTCCTCCCTGAAACTAAAACTGTCGCCAACCTCTGTGAAATGACCTCATTCTTTTATTTAAATGACACTTCAAAAAAATGTCATGGCACAGATAGACAGGTTTAACTACGTCTAATATATGTGTTCTATTAGCTTTGTATAAGCAGCTTTGTTTTGGTCTTGTTGGGACATAATCTAACAGGGTCTGAGATGAAGAATGAATTAAGGGCAACACAGTCGGACTCAAAATGTACTTAAGCTCCACAGGCTAGAATCAATGCATGGTCTAACGACAGGCACAAAGGAGCCAAAATATTGATTTTCAAAAAGAATGTCATAGGGTCAAGGGTCAGTTGTCATTTCATTCAATGGGTGACATCATCATCACAGTTCATTGTTCTTGGTGAGACTACACCTCATGTAAAAAATGAATACACTGGCTGTAGCCAAGACATGTCATATTATAGATATTCTTGTCATGAAAAACATGTACAGAAGTTTCAAAAATACACTTATTGCAGATTGAGGGTATTGGGAAGAAATTAATGAACCATCATTACACGCATACAAAGAGGCAACCTCAGAAATCATTGTCATCAATTCAATAACATGTCAGTCATACACTGACAATCCAACACCATATAAACCCATAAAAGATCCATTAAAATGGACTTCCATCATGCACTTCCATTGACAAGTGTCTCAAAATAGTATTATCCATCCTCTCAAAGCCTTAGAGAGTGAACGACTTTCAATTTACATGCTTTAAATACTTTAATACTTTAAATGTGGCATATGGACTATAACGGAAGTGTAATTAGATTTCCATGGATGCATGGTACCACCAGATAAATCTAAATTGAAAATACTAGACACAAAGCCATTTTAAAGTTACGAGAAAAAAAAAGCAAAGTGACTTCCTTCCATCAGGAACCTTATTAACCTCTTATTAAATGGTCTTCCTTCCTTCAGGAACCTTATTAACCTCTTATTAAATGGTCTTCCTTCCTTCAGGAACCTTATTAACCTCTTATTAAATCGTCTTCCTTCCATCAGGAACCTTATTAACCTCTTATTAAATCGTCTTCCTTCCATCAGGAACCTTATTAACCTCTTATTAAATGGTCTTCCTTCCTTCAGGAACCTTATTAACCTCTTATTAAATGGTCTTCCTTCCTTCAGGAACCTTATTAACCTCTTATTAAATGGTCTTCCTTCCTTCAGGAACCTTATTAACCTCTTATTAAATGGTCTTCCTTCCTTCAGGAACCTTATTAACCTCTTATTAAATGGTCTTCCTTCCTTCAGGAACCTTATTAACCTCTTATTAAATGGTCTTCCTTCCTTCAGGAACCTTATTAACCTCTTATTAAATGGTCTTCCTTCCATCAGGAACCTTATTAAATGGTCTTCCTTCCTTCAGGAACCTTATTAAATTTCCTTCCATCAGTCTTCCTTCCTTCCTTCAGGAACCTTATTAACCTCTTGTTAAATAGTCTTCCTTCAGGAACCTTATTAAATCATCTTCCTTCCTTCAGGAACCTTATTAAATGGTCTTCCTTCCTTCAGGAACCTTATTAAATGGTCTTCCTTCCTTCAGGAACCTTATTAAATGGTCTTCCTTCCTTCAGGAACCTTATTAAATGGTCTTCCTTCCTTCAGGAACCTTATTAAATGGTCTTCCTTCCTTCAGGAACCTTATTAAATGGTCTTCCTTCCTTCAGGAACCTTATTAAATGGTCTTCCTTCCTTCAGGAACCTTATTAAATGGTCTTCCTTCCTTCAGGAACCTTATTAACCTCTTATTAAATAGTCTTCCTTCAGGAACCTTATTAAATCATCTTCCTTCCATCAGGAACCTTATTAACCTCTTATTAAATCGTCTTCCATTATAGGGATCTATGGATCAGATCTCCACGCTGAACAGGTCATTTACATTTGGGGGAACGTGTTTTGTTGGGAGCTGAGTTTAGTCAGTCCTCACTCAGAATAAAACAGGGTGATTGAGGCCGTCACTGCTTATGGCTGTCACATAGCAACCATTACAGTTCAAAAGAATTGGCCGTACACGGCACCGATGACTGCAAGAAATGTCAAAAGACAATCCTACAAACCCAGGAAGTGTAAAACGTGCTATGACATGCATAGTTAGAAAACCCATTGACGGAATCAATTGACATAATTGAAGAGAATTCAAAGACATCGGTTGGTTTTCTCAAATAATTTTCACCCAATTGTTGGTCATCAAGAAAATGTTCTCACATATGCAAGTATCCTAAATTCCACTGGGGTCAAATGTATATTTAGTCTCCCATTGACATCAATGCCTGACTAAGTGAAAATTCAGCTTAGACGGAAGTTAGGATTTAGCCTCTACTGTCTACTCAAATGATGATCCAGACACTTCCTGGAAATGAATGTGGGACCTAGGAAGACAACAACGTTGTGTGGGACCCATTCCAACTAATGAAGGCTATTAGATTCATAGCTACTCCCAGAGAGGTACTCAGAACCCCCTTAAAGGGGCAATCTTCAGTTGGAACAATTGTTACAACACCACTGTTTCGGTAAAAAGGCTGAGGGATAGGGCTTGAAACTGCAGACTGCCCCTTTTAACTAACCTATTTTACTGTGCTCATTTATTAGCCAGATTAGAATAGCATTCATACTAATTACTTGGACTGCGTCTCAAACGGCATCCTATTCCTTATATAGTGCACTACTATTGACCAGAGCCCTATGGGACACAACCTTACTTTAGTCATGCGGAAATTCCAAATCTGATTGGCAGTTTCAAGTGCCGGGTGCGAGGCGTCGAGGAGGGTGTTTCAAACACTATGGCCCGTTTTCTTTTCTCTTCTCCTTTCTGATAGGTTATGTGACAATGGTTGTCGTGGGTTGGAGGGGGAAGTGTAGTTCTGTTGTTTTGGGGTGGCGTGTGCCTTTATGCTATGTGAAGTTGAGCAATGTGAAGTTGATTTGAGGCCATGACTGATGTCTGCCGCTCTCAAAGTTCTTGAGCTAGTCGTTTCGTTGCTTTGTAGAGAAGTGTGTGTGTGTGTGTGTGTGAGCGACGACAAGACAAAGCACTCTAGTATAATGAGGCAGGTCTATAAATCTCACTGAGTGATTCCCGGTGAACCGTTTAAGGCTTAAACCCTTTTTAATAATTTCACTCTAATCTTCATGGCTGTTTTTGCATGATAAGGACTTTTACCCACGGAATACCAGACCGAGACATTCATAATGTGACCATATTTTACTGTCAAGCATTGATTTCCTAAGGGAAGTGGTTCTCTCAGAGGCTGAGAAAATACAAGCCCTCGAGGGCAAGGACAGACTAAACTAAGTTTAAAACTATGGTCCTGCTTTTTACTTCCAGTGGATAAGAAAAAGAGAGAAAGAAAAGAGAACTTTACAGGTTCAGTACTCTCTGAGAAACATTTGTCAAAGCCGAAGATGGCACTGTTAAGACGTATTTTTCTAACCAAGGGAGAACATATCCCAGCTATACCATTACTATAAGACATACTCAGCTCCTTGACCTTGGTATTAATGTCGCACATACTGTACCAGATTGCAAATAAATAAAGACCTGTATGTCGGATCTTAAATTTGAGCCTGTTTGCTAAAGCAGGGGGGAAAAAAAATCTTTCAACAAGAGGAAATGTGAATTATTATGTGGATTATAATTCATGGACATTTTTGTAGGGGTTGATAAATTTAAAGTCTAACATTTAAAAGTGGAAATTACAAACTTCAGAAGCCTTTTTAAACCTCAAATACACTTAGTTTTAAATGTTATGCATTGGAGCAAAGTTCTCCTTGAAAAGGGTGATCAAATTACGATCCCACATCTGTAGCACATACTGCGTGTGACCAATCAGGGAACATGACAGGACTAAAGAATGCTCACTAACTGACACACTCAACAGAGCTCCATTTGGAACAATATTTTATTTTTTATTTTATTTCACCTCTATTTAACCAGGTAGGCTAGTTGAGAACAAGTTCTCATTTACAACTGCGACCTGGCCAAGATAAAGCATCGCAGTGTGAACAGACAACACAGAGTTACACATGGAATAAACAAGTCAATAACACAGTAGAAAAAAAATAATAGAAAAAAAGAGTCTATATACATTGTGTGCAAAAGGCATGAGGAGGTAGGCGAATAATTACAATTTAGCAGATTAACACTGGAGTGATAAATGATCAGATGGTCATGTGCAGGTAGAGATACTGGTGTGCAAAAGAGCAGAAAAGTAAATAAATAAAAACAGTATGGGGATGAAGTAGGTAAATTGGGTGGGCTATTTACCGATGGACTATGTACAGCTGCAGCGATCAGTTAGCTGCTCAGATAGCAGATGTTTAAAGTTGGTGAGGGAGATAAAAGTCTCCAACTTCAACGATTTTTGGAATTCGTTCCAGTCACAGGCAGCAGAGAACTGGAAGGAAAGGCGGCCAAATGAGGTGTTGGCTTTAGGGATGATCAGTGAGATACACCTGCTGGAGCGCGTGCTTCGGGTGGGTTTTGCCATTGTGACCAGTGAGATAAGGCGGAGCTTTACCTAGCATGGACTTGTAGATGACCCTGAGCCAGTGGGTCTGGCGACAAATATGTAGCGAGGGCCAGCCGACTAGAGCATACAGGTCGCAGTGGTGGGTGGTATAAGGTGTTTTAGTAACAAAACGGATGACACTGTGATAAACTGCATCCAGTTTGCTGAGTAGAGTGTTGTGTTACCTGTCCTTTACACATGCAATACGTTTCCATTTTCATGTAGAAGAACAGGAGTGGTCCTGTACCTTTATGAAATGTTCAGGGAACAACATGTTGTGAAGAGAGGAAGATGAATGTACCTTCTTGATTTGGATTTGTGTGTCTGGAACCCACTAGTAGTGTCTGTCATTCATCTATCCTCCCCTCTGACTCATCAGTTCCCTCTCTCCTGTTGAGAGAAAAACAGAGGAAGTATTGATTATCATCCCCATCATGATTACGAAGGATCTTCTCATGGTAACCATACATTATTATAATATGACATCTTTATAGCATAAAATATTGGAAGATTATGACTACAAATTGGAAGAACATTTTTATATTGGACAAACTAGGCTCTAATAATTTGCATCTATATTGCTCCACAGATTCAAACATAATAGGTTATGCAATATTGGTATATACAGTAGTACACTATGGGGTGGAGAGTATAAAGCCCCCTGACATTGTTTCTATAACCAATACTGATGGAGTAATGGTATTTTCTCCATTTCTCTCCCAGGGAAAATAACACACATCAAATCCCAGCTGAGATTTGGCTCCTGGAACATTTTCTTTCCATTAGAATATAATGTGCATCACCACAGCAACCTGACAGCCCATACTACAACAGTAAATGGCTTAACTCTTTCCCCTTAAAGATATTCAACCAATGAACATACAGAACCAAATAGGACAGAACTTGAAGATGGGAGGGAGAAAGATTTTTTTTTAAGATGAGAAAGACAGAGAGAAAGAGAGAGAGAGAATGAGGACGAGGTTGAGGGAAAGCGGCTATAGGGAACACATGGCCCCCACCTACAGGATCTATAATATGGCGCGTTGCCCATTTCAAAGACAAAACTCTCAGAAACATTTAACTGTGCTTATCCATACAGTATAAATGACACGTTCACAATGTCCCTTAGGACACGTCTCAGTAATGTGACAACAGGGCTGGTGTTCATATCATCATCTTCTGACAGGAGACTTGACAGTTATTTGCATGACAAGCTTAAAAGAGGAAAACAGGCTAAGGCTCACTATCCCCTTCTCCTGACATACCCATCATTTAGCTTGTGTGTGATGGAAGATACATTAGACATTTCTCATAGCTGTATACATTCTAACACTCTTAATGGAGCGTCTGGTTTTTAAGGCAGTGAGAAATGATTTGTGTGTCCATTCGATCAATCAGGCAGCAATGCAAGTTAACAGGGTTGCACTGTGGAGAGAGAAATGACTGGCTCCATCTTCATTTCTTCTTTATGTGTATTCTGCAGCACCTTCTACATGGGAGGGAATCTGATCCAGAAACCTGTTGTCCTGGAGCACCTTCTACATGGGAGGGAATCTGATCCAGAAACCTGTTGTCGTGGAGCACATTCTACATGGGAGGGAATCTGATCCAGAAACCTGTTGTCCTGGAGCACATTCTACATGGGAGGGAATCTGATCCAGAAACCTGTTGTCCTGGAGCACATTCTACATGGGAGGGAATCTGATCCAGAAACCTGTTGTCCTGGAGCACATTCTACATGGGAGGGAATCTGATCCAGAAACCTGTTGTCCTGGATTCCAGAAACCTGTTGTCCTGGAGCACATTCTGAGGGAATCTGATCCAGAAACCTGTTGTCCTGGAACACATTCTACATGGGAGGGAATCTGATCCAGAAACCTGTTGTCCTGGAGCACATTCTACATGGGAGGGAATCTGATCCAGGAACCTGTTGTCCTGGAGCACATTCTACATGGGAGGGAATCTGATCCAGGAATAAATATGATATAATAGAACCTGTTGTCCTGGAGCACATTCTACATGGGAGGTCTGTCCAGACACCTGCTGGGAGGGAGCACATTCTAATCTGATCCAGAAACCTGTTGTCCTGGAGCACATTCTACATGGGAGGGAATCTGATCCAGAAACCTGTTGTCCTGGAGCACATTCTACATGGGAGGGAATCTGATCCAGAAACCTGTTGTCCTGGAGCACATTCTACATGGGAGGAATCTGATCCAGAAACCTGTTGTCCTGGTTAAGCAATATGTCTCTGTTGATGTTGTTGAAAAGTATGAATCACTCAGTCGAATAAATATGATATAATAGAACAGCAGTCTGTGTAAGTGTGTCTGTGTAAGTGTGTCTGTGTAGTAAGAGTGCAAATAGTCTCTACGGTGCAGGTCTGTGCAGGCAGACAGCTAGGATTATCTGTTCAACAGTCTGATGGCCTGGTGGTAGAAGCTAGAGGTCGACCGATTAATCGGAATGGCCGATTAATTAGGGTCGATTTCAAGTTTTCATAACAATCGGAAATCGGTATTTTTGGGCGCCGATTTGCAAATGTATTTATTTTTTAAATATATTTTTTACACCTTTATTTAATCTTTATTTAACTAGGTAAGTCAGTTAAGAACACATTCTTATATTCAATGACGGCCTAGAAACAGTGGGTTAACTGCCTCGTTCAGGGGCAGAATGACAGATTTTCACCTTGTCAGCTCGGGGGATCCAATCTTGCAACCTTACAGTTAACTAGTCCTACGCAATAACGACCTGCCTCTCTCTCGTTGCACTCCACAAGGAGACTGTCTGTTATGCAAATGCAGTAAGCCAAGGTAAGTTGCTAGCTAGCATTAAACTTATCTTATAAAAAAACAATCAATCATAATAACTACACATGGTTGATGATATGACTAGACATTATCTAGCGTGTCCTGTGTTGCATATAATCTGACTGAGCATACAAGTATCTAAGTATCCGACTGAGCGGTGGTAGGTAGATGCAGGCGCGTAAACATTCATTCAAACAGCACTCTCGTGAGTTTTGCCAGCAGCTCTTCGTTGTGCGTCAAGCATTGCGCTGTTTATGACTTCAAGCCTATCAACTCCCGAGATGAGGCTGGTGTAACCGAAGTGAAATGGCTGGCTAGTTAGCACGCGCTACTCGCTCTGAGCCTTGGGGTGGTTGTTTCCCTTGCTCTGCATGGGTAATGCTGCTTCGATGTGGTGGCTGTTGTCATTGTGTTGCTGGTTCGAGCCCAGGGAGGAGCGAGGAGAGGGACGGAAGCTATACTGTTACACTGGCAATACTAAAGTGACTATAAGAACATCCAATAGTCAACGGTTAATTAAATACAAATGGTATAGAGGGAAATAGTCCTATAATTCCTATAATAACTACAACCTAAAACTTATTACCTCGGAATATTGAAGACTCATGTTAAAAGGAACCACCAGCTTTCATATGTTCTCATGTTCTGAGCAAGGAACTGAAACGTTAGCTTTCTTACATAGCACATATTGCACTTGTACTTTCTTCTCCAACACTTTGTTTTTGCATTATTTAAAACAAATTGAACATGTTTCATTATTTACTTGAGGCTAAATTGATTTTATTGATGTATTATATTAAGTTAAAATAAGTGTTCATTCAGTATTGTTGTAATTATTACAAATACATAAAAAATATATAAAAAATTATATCCTGTGATTAATCGGTATCAGCTTTTTTGGTCCTCCAATAAATCGGTATCAGTATCGGTGTTGAAAAATCATAATTGGTCAACCTCTAGTAGAAGCTGTGGTATCAGAGGCTGTTGGATCATCCCACTCTCCCTCACACTCCAACATGGACCAGAACACTCCAACATGGACCAGAACACTCCAGGCCCTGTGAATACCTGTATTGGTTTACCTGTGCTGCATCTCTGAAAACAACAGCTCAGCACAGAGGACATTGGAGATCTAATTTTTCCAATTGAGACAACCCCTATCCCCGTTAAGACTGATCTGCAGTCCTCTGTCTGGAGTAGATCAGTCTGTGCCATCCCCCAAAGCCCTCCCTGTGGCCAGTACCATGTAACCTACCCAGCCAGGCCCGCTCCTTGTACCCAGTCAACCCCCTTAGGGGACACCTGGAAACACACCCAGCCAGGCCCTCTCCCTATAGCCAGTCAACCCCCTCAGGGGACCCCTGGAAACGCACCCAGCCAGGCCCTCTCCCTATAGCCAGTCAACCCCCTCAGGGGACCCCTGGAAACACACCCAGCCAGGCCCTCTCCCTATAGCCAGTCAACCCCCTCAGGGGACCCCTGGAAACACACCCAGCCAAGCCCTCTCCCTATAGCCAGTCAACCCCCTCATGGGACCCCTGGAAACACACCCAGCCAAGCCCTCTCCCTATAGCCAGTCAACCCCCTCATGGGACCCCTGGAAACACACCCAGCCAGGCCCTCTCCCTATAGCCAGTCAACCCCCTCAGGGGACCCCTGGAAACACACCCAGCCAGGCCCTCTCCCTATAGCCAGTCAACCCCCTCAGGGGACCCCTGGAAACACACTCAGCCAGACCCTCTCTTTGCACCTAACACACAAGTCTCTAATTTAAAATGACAAAACTGTCCATTTCTTGACAGGTGAATGGTTCTGGACAGAAAATTCCCTTTTAATAAATGTATTTGGATGGTGCAAGTCAGAGAAAAACCATAGGTACACTTCTGTATGACAAATAGTGTTTTGCCTGAGCCATTCTAGACATAACTGATTGATTACCCATGTCACCTGATGACAGTCAAGATAAGTTGAAGCAGAGACTTTAATTAAGGGAACAAATACTGCTTCAAAATACCTAACATTGAACCTGCAGGCAGAGTATTTACAGACTGACAGGAAAAGAGAATAGTTGTTTATTTTACAGAGTGCATGAGTAATATGAGTTTACCCCCTGGCCCAGCTCAACCCTAAACCTAGCTTCATGTCCACATCCCAGCTCAACCCTAAACCTAGCTTCATGTCCACACCCCAGCTCAACCCTAAACCTAGCTTCACGTCCACCCCCCAGCTCAACCCTAAACCTAGCTTCATGTCCACACCCCAGCTCAACCCTAAACCTAGCAATAACCCTAACTTTCCTCAATTATCCCTTTCTCTTACAATGATGATTCATAAGCCACCTTAAACATTGACAAGTAAGCTATTCAAAACAGGATTTATGACCATGTCTAGAGCATTGGAAAGAGTGTCTGGTTTTGTAGAGATTGACCTATATTTCCACTGTTAAGCAGTGTTAATAACAATAATATAAAACCCTCTCTAAGCAGTCGGGGTGGGGGCGACACACCAAACAATGAAAATAATGTTTCTCGCCTTTGTTACCAAATGTAGGTCAATTATCTTGAGGAATGGTGTTTGGCCAGTTATACTGGAATATAAAGTACTTGTATTGTTGTATTGTATGTAGACTATTTAGGGGGATTCTATTACATGTCTATTATGCAAACTAATATTTCCTCATTAATATTCAATCCAGATATAAGCATTGAGGAGACCAATCAATATGCCAGACGTATCATACCGGTCTTGTCTAGATGAGCAATAAAGAGGGTTCTACAGTAAGGTAGCACTGTGAGGGAAACTAGGGCTATATAAAGAGGATTCTACAGTAAGGTAGCACTGTGAGGGAAACTAGGGCTATATAAAGAGGATTCTACAGTAAGGTAGCACTGTGAGGGAAACTAGGGCTATATAAAGAGGATTCTACAGTAAGGTAGCACTGTGAGGGGGCTAAAAAGAGGATTCTAGTAAGGTAGCACTGTGAGGGAAACTAGGGCTAAAAAGAGGATTCTACAGTAAGGTAGCACTGTTCTACAGTAAGGTAGCACTGTGAAAACTAGGGCTATATAAAGAGGATTCTACAGTAAGGTAGCACTGTGAGGGAAACTAGGGCTATATAAAGAGGATTCTACAGTAAGGTAGCACTGTGAGGGAAACTAGGGCTATATAAAGAGGATTCTACAGTAAGGTAGCACTGTGAGGGAAACTAACTCTGGAGGGAAACTTTAAAGAGGATCCAGTACAACTGTGAGAAACTAGGGCTATATTTTCAGTAAGGTAGCACTTATAAAAAAGCTAACTGTAAGATAAACTGTAGCTTCACCGGGTCATTCATCTCTGTGCCTACATAACACAGCGTTGGTCGCTTCCTTTGTCTGCTCCAGCCACAACGCATTTCCATAACACATTTACTACAGAGATGACAGCTTTATTATGCCATCATATCTCGGTAATGCAGTTCCTTCCCGCTCCAGCCGAATAGCCATCAGGCATAAACTCACCACTCTGGTCAGAGAGAGGACAGGAAAATACAAACAATTCAAAAGTAGGAGCGAGAGAGAACCCCTTATTGGCCTGTATGTATTCCACAAGGACTCATGTTTCAGTTATACTGTAGTGTATAACTGCAGCAGGAACACGACAGAAACCCATTGAGGGGGAAGGAGGACTAACATTGAGCTCCTAATGGATGCCAAGGCTCCAACCGTAGCCCTATTCCAGCCCCTGCTATCTAGCTCCTGCAAACACCAAGCTCAACTAAGCCCGTTACCACGACAATCACACAGCAGATTCCATACACAAGGCTTCCACTGGCCTGAACAGTCACACATTCCAAATCCAACAATGCCTTAGAACCCAGCGGATTCCGCGCTGGAATACATTGAGACGGAAAGGAGAAGGGCTCTGTTTGAGCAGTGTTCTGTGTTCTCTGTTGGACATACTGTACCTCATGTAATCTACATGCACTGAAAACACACCATATTTCCATCAACCCATCTCAATATAGATTCGATGGTAAAGTTAGTAGTGGGACAGTGGATGTCATGTTCATTTAGTGAAAAACAGCAGCAAATAGCCTACAAGAAGTGATGACTAACTATGTGTTCATTAGCATACACGTTTTTCTGCTAATCGATGTGATTTTGTTTCACGCAATCTCTGTCTGTACATGAGGTTAATTCTCTGGCTGGGCAAATAAGTTGGTGGTATAGCTCTGTATATGCTCATCTATCACTGATCAGAAACATTTAGCATGCAATAATGTAGCCTAAATCAAGCGTAGGCCTATTATTTTGCTCGATAGCGTAAAGGCAACTCCAAAAGCCTGCAGAGGTTGTGAAATATGAACATGAGATTCACATACTTTTGAAAATATAGATTATTTACTAATGGGATGAAAAAAGAATGGGCTTTTGCCTCGGGCTCTGTTTCCAAATATCCCTTTTCTACATGACAACGGTTACACACCTTGCTGTGAGGGAGGTTGTGGGGAAAAGATTAGTATTTTATTCTGTTATATTTCATTATATTCTTACTACAAAATATGTGTGTTCACTGTGATCCAGTCGGTGTGTCTTGTCTATTTATTGAACTTAAATAATAACTATTGATTTCATTCTATTTGGACGTAACAAACTCAATAGGCCATTCTATTGTTATGAAAATACATTTTATTAGTCTTGTGTTTCTTAGGACCTGCCTAAACAAATTCATGGTGTTTACAGTATTCAATGGATTTATTCAAATAGATGCCCACCCACATCTGCACACCACAAACACCACCACAGAGGTATAAAAGATATGCAGGCAAGAATGTGGTAAAAATGGTCCTGTTTGTAAGAGATTCATATAAACCTTGCCCAATTTTTTTTTTACAGACAAAATACCGTAAATCCTATGTGAAAGCAGTATATGAGACTATTGTGAAACATTACCAAGCCACGGATATTTATTAACTGGATCAAAGCACACAGACAGGCCATGATAAGATGGATTTTATATCCTGTGGTAGACAGGCATATAAGATTTTGGTTCAAATCAGACCCAAGTCCCATTTCTGTCAGCACCCGGAAATCCCTTCCTGTTTCTCCAACGCGAAAGGAAATTGAGCAACACGCACACCGCCCAGTCTAAAACAAGCATTGTAATTGCTGAGATACTGATCTGGTGTATCACGTAATGTCCTATTTTCTTAACAGAATAACAGATCTAATCATTCATTAATACAAATACAGCACTGTGAAGTCATTTGATCTATTTTAGACCTGCCCATACCTCAACATTACCCTGGTCTGTGTCCACACACTGCCAAGCTATGGCTATTGAAGTGCACCCTCAGTGTTTTTCTGTGAAGCAGTGGTCCCCACCCAGTGTTGCAAACAGAGGTCTGTGTGAGGTGGGTGCTGGGAGATACACTATATACCCAAAAGTATGTGGACACCACTTCAAATTAGTGGATTTGGCTATTTCAGCTACACCCGTTGCTTATAGGTTTATACATATCAAGCACACAGCCGTGCAATCTCCATAGACAAACATTGGCAGCAGAATGGCCTTACTGAAGAGCTCAGTGACTTTCGACGTGGCACCGTCATAGGATGCCACCTTTCCAACAAGTCTTTCGTGAAATTTCTACCCTGCTAGAGCTGCCTCGATCAACTGTAAGTGCTGTTATTGTGAAGTGGAAACGTCTTGGAGTAACATCGGCTCAGACGCAAAGTGGTAGGCCACACAAGCTCACAGAACGGGACCTGCCGAGTGCTGAAGCGCTTAGCGTCTAAAAATCGTCTGTCCTCAGTTGCAACACTCACTACCGAGTTCTAAACTGCCTCTGTAAGCAACGTCAGCACACAAGCTGTTCGTCGGGAGCTTCATGAAATGGGTTTCCATGGCCGAGCAGCCGCACACAAGCCTAAGATCACCATGCACAATGCCAAGTGTCGGCTGGAGTGGTGTAAAGCTCGCCGCCATTGGACTCTGGAGCAGTGGAAACGTGTTCTCTGGAGTGATGAATCACGCTTCATCATCTGGCAGTCCGACGGACAAATCTGGGTTTGGCGGATGCCAGAAGAACGCTACCTGCCCCAATGCATAGTGCCAACTGTAAAGTTTGGTGGAGGAGGAACAACAATGGTCTGGGGCTGTTTTCATGGTTCGGGCTAGTCCCCTTAGTTCCAGTGAAGGGAAATCTTAACGCTACAGCATACAATGACATTCTAGACTATTCTGTGCTTCCAACTTCGTGGCAACAGTTTGGTGAAGGCACTTTCCTGTTTCAGCATGACAATGCCCCCCGTGCACAAAGTGAGGTCCATACAGAAATGGTTTGTTGAGATGGGTGTGGAAGAACTTCACTGGCCTGTACAGAGCCCTGACCTCTGTTCCAACAGCTAGTGGAAAACCTTCCCAGAAGAGTGAAGGCTGTTACAGCAGCAAAGGGGGGAACCATCTCCATATTCATGCCCACGATTTTAGAATGAGATGTTCGACGAGTAGGTGCCCACATACTTCTGGTCATGTAGCGTCATAAGGGGAATGTGACCCTAAAGTCATAAGACTGAGAACACTGGCCCATCTCATTCTTCAGAGAGAAGAACACATTGAACTGACCCTAGATCAGTTTTCTCTACCCAGATCCCAACCTAAAAGCCCTCCTCGCTCCTCAGGCAGAGGGGAATCCAATCAGAGCACTCTGGTCTAAGGTCAGCTTTTTCCCAATCATTAAAGTTCAACATTCCTAGGTCATCATATGTGCTTCAAAGAGAAGTTGCACTCTAATGAACGGGTCTTGGATCAGAGCCCCCTCTGCCGAGATCCTACATTAAACCACTGGGGGCTAAACTTAAATATCTCCTGCACCTGGAGAACTACTGCAACACTGGATGAAACATCATTGTACTTCAGACTCCCAAGTACTATGTCTGGCCCCTTAGAGTTCCTTTCTACAACACTAGTACATCATATTCACATGACTCAGCTCAAGGGTGAACTTCTTTTGTTCCTCTTCCCCAAGTGTCCTAGAGAAGTGATCCATTGTGCTCTGCCATCCATCTTGCTGGCCATATCTCCATTTGAAGTACCTTTTTACTTTTCTTCAGCATTTGATGCAGGGGTAGAGTGTGTATCAAAGAAAGAGAAGGTATTCACCTTGATACGGTAGAAACTACAGCAATATTAGTCTGGTTAGAATCATCATGATATGGTAGAAACTAGAGTAATATTAGTCTGGTTAGAATCATCATGATACAGTAGAAACTAGAGTAATATTAGTCTGGTTAGAATCATCATGATCCAGTAGAAACTAGAGCAATATTAGTCTGGTTAGGATCATCATGATCCAGTAGAAACTAGAGTAATATTAGTCTGGTTAGAATCATCATGATACAGTAGAAACTAGAGCAATATTAGTCTGGTTAGGATCATCATGATCCAGTAGAAACTAGAGTAATATTAGTCTGGTTAGAATCATCATGATCCAGTAGAAACTAGAGTAATATTAGTCTGGTTAGAATCATCATGATACGGTAGAAACTAGAGCAATATTAGTCTGGTTAGGATCATCATGATACAGTAGAAACTAGAGTAACATTAGTCTGGTTAGAATCATCATCATGATACAGTAGAAACTAGAGTAATATTAGTCTGGTTAGGATCATCATGATACAGTAGAAACTAGAGTAACATTAGTCTGGTTAGGATCATCATCATACAGTAGAAACTAGAGTAATATTAGTCTGGTTAGGATCACCTTGATACGGTAGAAACTAGAGTAATATTAGTCTGGTTAGGATCATCATGATACAGAAGAAACTAGAGTAATATTAGTCTGGTTAGGATCATCATGATACAGTAGAAACTAGAGTAATATTAGTCTGGTTAGGATCATCATCATACAGTAGAAACTAGAGTAATATTAGTCTGGTTAGGATCATCATGATACAGTAGAAACTAGAGAACTGTTAGTCTGGTTAAAATGATATGAGTCAAAGGAGGGCAGGATTTGGGGTTTCAGGCTTTTCCACTCAAACAATATGGCTGACCTGTTTAGAAGAAAAGCCAATTGGATTACAGCAAAGTGGGACCACAGACTCAATACGCTCACTAACAAAACAATTACAACTGTTCTTCACAACAATATAAAACAAGATTGAAGCCATTTTAAAGTTTTACCATGATTTCTCGCTCTGTCAACATTTCCATTTCATTTGTTTTCTCTGCTTACTTTGGGACACGGTCTTTTTAGCCAACTCTATGCAGATCAATTGGGTTATTTAAATCATTAATCTGTGTGTGTCATAGGAAGGACACCTGCCAAACCAAAGCAATGAGGTGATTAATGTGCTTCTGCCTCAGGAGAGAATTATGACTGAGCAGTGTACAGGGACTCACTATACCATGAGGATGAATTAGATCATTATACTGGTGACTGGAAACAACCAATATTAAAGAGCTAATTTCTCCTTCATTTGGTGGTTTTAATGTTAAGTGTGATGCGATTTAAAATGCACTTCAAATAAAGATTTGATTTGACGCATTCTCTTGATTTGATTGATTGATTAAGGACAGAGTAGTAGAACAATAGTATTGTGCTCATACCTCATTGACAACTATGGTCGAGACAGAGAAAGCAACATTATTCACCATTATAAACTGGGTGGTTCGAGCCCTGAATGCTGATTGGCTGATAGCCGTGGTATATCAGACTGTATACCACGGGTATGACAAAACATTTATTTTTACTGCTCTAATTACGTTGGTAATCAGTTTATAATAGCAATAAGGCACCTCGGGGGTTTATGGTATATGGCCAATTTACCACGGCTAAGGGCTTTATCCAAGGCACTCCGCGTTGCTTCGTGAAAAGAGCAGCCCTTGGTCATGGTATATTATCCATATATCACATCCCCTCATGCCTTATTGCTTAATTACTGCATGTTAGTTCCTCCAATATTAAACACTGATATACATCTTATCTTTTATGATGGAAAAAAATGTTTATGTATCAAAACTATGCGTAAGAAAACACTATGCACACGCTACACACACACTTCCTCATTGTGTATTGCATAAATGTTACACTTCTGACTTCTGGAGCACATCAGTCGATATACTGTCTCCCAGACAGTGAAATATGTGCATGACAGTGAAGTTGGCCCACTGTGGAATTCAAGTGGAATTCAAATCTAATTCAAAGCACTCACTGGGAAACCCAACATAGTCGCATAAGCTAATTGGAAAACGACATCCAATTCCATTCATGCATGGATGGTGAACAAGTCCAGTCTAAACACTCCTTGTATTTCCCTAAAGGAAGGTCAGTGTGGAGCCACAGTGTTCTGGGGACTCAATCAAATCGCTGCAGAGTTTGTCTTTATGTACAGAATTCCTTTTAAAGGCAATGAGCTTTGAGCCTGGAGGAAGTTTGTGTTTATAAAAGGTTTATTAGATTTGTTTTGAACTTTGATTTAATTGGATTCCTTTAACTTTAAATAACTGTTTAAACTGACCATTTTCAGCAGTCTCCATAATGAATGAGTGAAGGCAGTTCAGGCGTTTTTAATGAGATGGTGCCGCCATTAAAACAAGTCAATTCATATCAAATGAGAAATGTCCCATTTTGTGCTGCTCATTTTTTTAATCAATAAAGCTTTCCAATCAAGTGGAAAATGGAGATGAATAAATGTCTATAATTTATATGCAGAAGCATAATTCTCTCCAGACTCTAGAAAGAGCCAATCGCATAGAAATAGAATCTATAGATCATATTTCTATGGCCAGTCACAAATCTTTCGATACGAGCAAAGAATTAAATATTATAACTTGAGTATGGAGTCTGAATTAACAGCACTGTGTGATGTCAATCTTTTTTAAACTCTTTTAACAAAATGTTGAAACAAATCACTCGGAGATATAGGTACTGCTGACTGTAACACGAGCCACATATTTCCAATCAGGAAAAAACAGATTCAAGCACACAGACATAGGCCTTCATGACCAAACACTCTCAATACAAACTGATCTGATTCCATTTTCTCTGGGCTGAATGACAAAATACTCTGTGAGAAAGTGGTTTAATACAGGTGCTCATATTGGCAGCCGGCCAGACACTATCGAGCATCACTCTGTTACTATCAATCGTTTCAGGACGAGTCTCTCACCAGTCCACATGACCAATTAATTAGCCTACGCATCTTCATTATAGAGCATTGATCGCCAAACTGTACAGCAGCCCGTAATTAATATCAGTTTCGGAAATAACACTTAATCAAGCTCAGCAAATTAAACCGCTATCCTTCTAATGAGAATGCCACAACTACAGTATAGTAAAACCCTCAACAGCCTGCAGGTCCAGACAAGTATAATGGAGCTATGTGGTGTATTGCACAGTCAAAAACAGCATCCATTTACTGGTCTATGAAGTCCAGCGTAATATGGAAGACATTAATGCTGGTCCATAAAAGTAGAGAACCATAACGAGCCAGTAGGTATTACTATGGATTCACTTGAGTTGCAACTTCTTCACAGGGTGCTTAGGCTTCCTCCTGCTTTGAGAATCAATGTGTTCTGACAGCTGAGTAGGGTGCTGCTGTCAGACAGACTTGTGTGATGCTGATGCTTCTTCTCCTAGAGAGCAGCAGGTAGAGCCAGCAGCATCAGAATCCCCACAGGAAGTAGGAAGGAGCCTCAGGTAAAAGGTCACTACAACCCCTGGGAGATGCCTGGAAATGTCTGTTTGTAGAGGGCAGGTGGATTGATGTCTCCGTGGTCAGGACAGACCACGAAGCAAACGAGGGGTTAAATTTGAGAGTGATGCACTAACCAAGCAGCATGGGATTGCCCTGGCCACCGCTTCAGGTTCACTTGAGCCTTAGAGTACTGCTAATGATTATAAAGAGAGGAGAAACAGGCATCCAGCAGCAGGTGCCATCCTCAGCACAAGACAAAGCAGAGCACTGATTCCATGTGACAGTGAGGACTGTACTAACAGTGGCAGCATACAATATCTGGAAAGAAATGTAGAGTCCAGTGCTTGTCTGAGTTTTCTGCTGTTATCAATAACTCCTTGTAGCCTAATTGTCTGATCAATTGGCCATAGAGCCAGCCCACTAAACTAAGTTTATTCTGAACCAGTTGCTGATTAAAAAAGGTAAAAACTAGACTTAGCCACCATGCCTCTACATCTGCATTACTTGCTGTTTAGGGTTTTAGGCTGGGTTTCTATATAAGCACTGCTGATGTAAAAAGGGCTTTGTAAATACATTTGATTGATTGATTGATTGATTGACAAGTGTGGTCCATGTAGACTCCAGCAAAGCAGCCCTGGCTGCATCAGAGTCAAAGCAGTCCTGGCTGCATCAGAGTCAAAGCAGTCCTGGCTGCATCAGAGTCAAAGCAGCCCTGGCTGCATCAGAGTCAAAGCAGCCCTGGCTGCATCAGAGTCAAAGCAGCCCTGGCTGCATCAGAGTCAAAGCAGCCCTGGCTGCATCAGTCATGCGTCGTGGCTTGCATCAACAAAGTGAAATTCGGCAGCTTTAGAGAGGGGAGCATTTAGTGGTTAGGTTTGAAATTGGAGAAGCAGCACTCTGTCTATAAGTGTGTATAGAGTGCAGGACTGTTACAGATATCAGCTATCACAGCATGGTGCTGCAAAGCTCCATGTGTAGAGCAGTAAAACCCTTCATTATCATTGACTCTTTTTGCATTTGTCCTGCAGGCTGTTTTAACTTCTGCTATAAAGTCTTGTTCTTGGGGTTAAAGAGGACATTCTCATTGGGTGAATACAGTGCAGGGAACATCTTCTAATTCAAGCTCTTGCCTCAAGCATAACCTTTATCATCACGGGCCAGCTCTGCTTCAGTCAAACAATGGGGAAGAGAGACACTTAAAACTCAATGTTTTGCTCTATTAAAATGTTGCGCAACACAATAATCCACAGTGACCTAGAATGGCCAGATCTGCTCACACACCAGTGTGCTGCACATTACAAACCTTGCTAAAAGGAAGACGCTCCCTTAAATGTATTTTTAAGGTCTTTAAAAAACAACCTGTATTCAACATAGCCTATAGCTATTAAAACCATACATGTGACCCTTCTACAAATTAACCCCCCTTTCACTACAACGTTGTTTCTTTTAACTCTGGCTGTTTACTCATTTGTAAATATTGAGTATTTAAAAATATATATTTTTAAATAAGCACGTGTGTAGCACTTAGAACGTGTCTCAAATCAGTCATGAAAAATCGCTTTAATGACACCTGTCATAGTTAGACAAATAAGAAAAGCAAAAACACGATGTAGCCTATTCGAGCAGAATCCATTCAGCAATAAATCCCGGCATAACAAATACAGTGAGTATATTAACGCAGCGCTGTCAAAAACAGCAGACATTGTGTTCAGTTTAATCGAACCAGCAATTCAATGAAACAAAATTGCCATAACATCGTTAGTTATAGGCTAACTCATAGGAAAACATAAAAGTCTGCACAAAAAGTAGCCTATGCATTCCCCCTTTTCCTAATAGGCTACAGAGAAAAGAGAGAGAAAACATTAACCCACCGAATGAAGTGAAAGATTCCTTGTTTTGTACGGTCTCCTTGTCGCCCAGCTCTCTCTCGTTCATGCACGGTTCTGTTCCGTCTCTATTCACAAACGCGGACGGCGCGCTCCGCTTCTTGAAAAGTTTAGTGACGTCAACCCAAGTATTTAAACATCCGCTATTCCGCTGCAATTGAACAGCTTCCCATTTAAATTGATCACGTACATAACATTATATCATGAAAAAATCGCTTGGGATTAAAACTGAAACTGATCATATGCTTTGATATTAGAAGATAGTCAAATATCTCTTTCTCTGGCAAAAAAATAACTTTTGTGATTTCAAAAACATGGGAAGACTTCTAGCCTTTCTAAATAATTTGAGACAGAACAGTAGATTACAGCATTGCACAGCCCCAGCAGAGAAACAGTTGACATGATTGTTTATCATGGGCAGTGGCGGCCCGTCATTCAGGGCAGTGGCGACCCGTCATTCAGGGCAGTGGCGGCCCGTCATTCAGCGCAGGTGCAGCCCCATCTGTTTTATGCCCCACCTCTTTAGCTAAAACCATATTTATATATATATTTTTGTTGTCGCCTGTTTTGCATGTTATTTTGGCAGTAAGACTAGTCCCATATCAGTTTACAAACAATGTAAAAAATATATATAATTGAGTTAACTAAAGCCGCACACAAACATGGCCTCTTTTTTACTTTCTTGAGTAAGGCAGCTCCAAAATGCAGGTGTTTCAGTCTAGCCCAGTGCTTTCTGTGGTGGTGGGAGGGGCTGCCAGCAGAACATACAGAGCATAGGGTTGGTAATGTTCTCTAGCTGCGCCGTGATTGGCTCAGTGTTCTGTCATTCATGGGGACACCACGTCACCAAAAAATCTACAGGGTGAGCTCTAGAAATTCAAGCCCCTTTAGTGATGCCATAGATTTACTTCAAGATCACTGACGTCATGATTCAACCTTGTTTTTTTTCAGAGTTCCCAGTTGTCTTGAAAGCACCATAAATCCAGAGATGACATAAATCCAGTTTGATGACCAAATTTGCCCACAGGAAGGACCACCGCGCCACTTTGCTGTTCAGTGAGCATAGCACAACAAAAATGTATTGTATGCTGCTGCATAAATGATGTAATATGCCAGGGAGATATGTATACTGTAGCTAAGAAAGTAATACTAAGTGTATGTTGTGTAGTAAGCTGTTAGTAGCCCATGTGCCTCACCCTAATAATTTTGTCATTTTCCCCTTCATAACATAGCCTACTGTTCTGACTTGGTGGTAGCCTGTTTTAGAGAAATGTCCTCATCGAATATTGTACGAGCTTTCACAGTCTGCTTATATGCCCCTTTTATTTATCCTACTGTTCTGACTTGGTGGTAGCCTGTTTTAGAGAAATGTCCTCATCGAATATTGTACAAGCTTACACTGTCTGCTTATATGCCCCTTTTATCTATCCTATGGCTCTGACTTGGTGTACAGGGAGAATACTGTAAGAACGGCCCTTGTTCTGAATTCTGTCGCTGTGCATTTCAAAAGTGCTAAACAGATAGTTATATTGACTACGTTCGTCCTAGCTAGCTCATTAATGTCTTAATCTAAATAAGGGATTGCCTCTTATCCGCTCATAATTCCCTTATGCCATGGTTTGTACATCTCAATTGTCAGTAGAAACCACATTTGTTTAAGCAAGTCAGCCATATCCTCTATGTTTTTTTTAAAGGCAATAAATGAGGCTGAGTGAACTGTTTCACTGCCAGACAAGGTTCCGCTGAAAGACAGGTGTAGCGGTGGTAAGGTGTTGGGACTGCTGTTGGGACAGCTTCATGTAGGTCCTAATACTTTTTGGGCACCGTTTGTTACCGTTATTGTTCAATTAATTGTTTAGTGTTGTGTAGTGGTTTTGCTGGCATGCATCCCCCCCCCCCCCCCCCCCCCCAAAAAAAGTGTTTTGCCCCACCAAGATTGACATGCTAACATTGCCACTGATGATGGAGGGTGCATATTAGCATAATAGGCTATTACAAATATGCATAAGCATAGTGCTTAAGTTTTTCCTTCGCTCTAGTTAGACTAGCCTATATCAATGAATGTCTGAACTATTTTGGGAATAGGAGTGTAACTATCTAAATATACACACTTTTCAAAGTAGTCACATTCTAACTGAAAACTGGGACAGAGGAGAGAGGAGGGGTGATGACAGGTGAGGTGACATGGTGGAATTGAAAAGCTCCTCTATGTTTTCATGTTGTCTGTTTCCCTCTAGTGATTCACTTAATCATAACAGAGTACCTCAGCTTGAGAGAGCATTGTGCTATAACCCCCCTTGGGAAAGATCATGTATCAGGCTGCTTGCTGAGAAAGTCCACTGTCACGGTCATAGTCTGGTTTATTTTGAACATCTTGGGATTTATATTTGACCTCGGCCTGGCAATCATTACACTCAGTAGAGAGAGAGGTTTTGAATACTGTGCCTCTTTGAGAACATGAATCTGCTCTGCTTCAATGTGGCTATAACAACTGAACATATTTGAATGTAATTCACTGAAAAAGACATGCATTCTCTTTTCCTATCGTCCTATGTCTGATTATGTCTGGAAACTGCCCATAGCAGATCAAACCCAAAACCAGCTCATGTAGTTGTACAGAAACAACTGATGACAGCAATTTTCATGGCAATTTTGCCTGTCTGAAAGGGCTCCCCATTCAGATCGATGGCTGATTGTGTGTCAATGCATCATCATTAGAATCTCCATCAGACAAAGAATAGGAAATGGGCTGCACGAAGAACGCATCACCAAACAAGGAACAGATGGACCTTACATTGACCCACATAGCATAATGCAACATGGCACGCACTGAAGTGAGAGTGGTGCCTGTATTATTACATACAACGGTGTATTCTCTAACGCCTTGAGCAATATTTCAAAGAGGATATCATTATGCATACACTACAATAAAGTGGATTGAAATGAACTGCATCACTGGTGTTGAGCAAAACCTGCAACAGAAAGTTGAGAAGTGTCGAGGTAAGTAAGATAAATGAATTATATTTTAATGGAACATAAATATAGGACTTTGAAAGGTTAAAATCACAGTTAAAATCACAGGTGGCACCTTAATTGGGGAGGACGTGCGTGTGATCATGGCTGGAGTGGAATAGGTGGAATGGTATCAAATACATCAAACACATGGTTACCATTTGATTCCATTCACTCTGTTATTATGTGCCATCCTCCCCTCAGCATCCCCCACTGGTTAAAATGTTGAGAAGAAGTCAGGAGTTGGCTGGAATACCTGTTGGGGTTGTATTAAGGAAGAAATCAAATGTATGCATATTCAATATTCACTACTTCATCATAAAAGCTGACTTATTGTCAATGCCTTTCAAAGTACACTTAAATCATATTAGAGCTAAGACTTTTTATGGCATGACCTGTAGAGCATGGGAAATGCAGCAATGAGAGGACAATTTAACTAATGCACACAGATATATGATTCAGTATGTACTAGAATTCTTATGACTGCGTGAAAAACCAATCAGTGTCCAACTGTTCTGATACACATTACCAGTCAAACGTTTGAACACACCTACTTATTTCATGGTTTTTCTTTATTTTTACTATTTTTTACAGAAATAATAGTGTAGAATAATAGTGAAGACATCAAAAAAAGGAAATAACCCATGTGGAATCATTTAGTAACCAAAAAAAGTGTTAAACAAATACAAATATATTTTATATTTGAGATTCTTCAACCCTTTGCCTTGATGACAGCTTTGCACACTCTTATTCTCTCAACCAGATTAATGAGGTAGTCACCTGGAATGCATTTCAATTAACATGTGTGCCTTGTTAAAAGTATGTTTGTGGAATTTCTTTCCATCTTAATGTGTATTAACAAATCAGTTGTGTTGTGACAGGTAGGGTTGGCAAACAGAAGACAGCCCTATTTGGGAAAAGACCAATTCCATATTATGGAAAGAGCAGCTCAAATAAACAAAGAAAAATGACAGTCCATCATTACTTTAGGACATGAAGGTCAGTCAATCTGGAAAATGTCAAGAACTTTTAAAGTTTCTTCAAGTACAGTCACAAAAACCATCAAGTGCTATGATGAAACTGGCTCTCATGAGGCCACCACAGGAAAGGCAGACGCAGAGTTACCTCTGCTGCAGAGGATAAGTTCATTAGAGTTAACTGCACCTCAGAAATCCGCAATTAACTGCACCTCAAATTGCAGCCCAAATAAATGCTTCACAGAGTTCAAGTAACAGACACATTTCAACATCAACTGTTCAAAGGAGACTGCTTGAATCAGGCCTTCATGGTTGAATTGCTGCAAAGAAACCACTACTAAAGGACACAATAAGAAGAAGAGACTTGCTTGGGCCAAGAAACACAAACAATGGACATTTAGACCGGTGGAAATCTGTCCTTTGGTCTGATGAGTCCAAATTTGAGATTTTTGGTTCCAACCGCCGTGTTTCTGTGAGACGCAGAGTAGGTGAACGGATTATCTCCACATGTGTGTTTCCCACCATGAAGCATGGAGGAGGTGTGATGGTGAGGGGGGGTGCTTTGCTGGTGACACTGTCAGTGATTTATTTAGAATGCAAGGCACACTTAACCACCATGGCTACCACAGCATTCTGCAGCGATACACCATTCCATTTGGTTTGCGCTTAGTGGGACTATCATTTGGTTTTCAACAGGACAATGACCCAAAACACACCTCCAGGCTGTGTAAGGGCTATTTGACCAAGAAGGAGAGTGATGGAGTGCTGCATCAGATGACCTGGTCTCCACAACCACCCGATTGTGGAGCATTCCAGGTGACTGCCTCATCGAGCTGGTTGAGAAAATGCCAAGAGTGTGCAAAGCTGTCATCAAAGCAATGGGTGGCTACTTTGAAGAATATAAAATATATATATATATATATATATCCATTTGATTAACACTTTTTTGGTTACTACATGATTCCATGTGTGTTATTTCATAGTTGAGATGTCTTCACTATTATTCTACAATGTAGACAATAATAAAACATAAAGACTAACCCTTGAATGAGTAGGTGTGTCCAAACTTTTAACTGGTACTGTATATAACTCATATCCGCTACTATGGAACAATTTGATTTGTCACATGCTTTGTAAACAACAGGTGTAGATAGACAGTGAGATGCTTATTTACGGGCCCTTCCCAACAATGCAGAGAGAAAACAAGAGAAATAATAGAAAAATAAAAACGCAAGGAATAGTAAACTTGGCTATACACGGGGTACCAATACCGAGTCAATGTGCAGGGGTACGAGGTAATAACTAGGCTATACACGGGGTACCAATACCGAGTCAATGTGCAGGGGTACGAGGTAATAACTAGGCTATACATGGGGTACCAATACCGAGTCAATGTGCAGGGGTACGAGGTAATAACTTGGCTATACACGGGGTACCAATACCGAGTCAATGTGCAGGGGTACGAGGTAATAACTAGGCTATACACGGGGTACCAATACCGAGTCAATGTGCAGGGGTACGAGGTAATAACTTGGCTATACACGGGGTACCAATACCGAGTCAATGTGCAGGGGTACGAGGTAATAACTAGGCTATACACGGGATACCAATACCGAGTCAATGTGCAGGGGTACGAGGTAATAACTTGGCTATACACTAGGGGTACCAATACCGAGTCAATGTGCAGGGGTACGAGGTAATAACTTATACACGGGGCTATACAATGTGCAGGGGTACCAATACGGGATACCAATACCGAGTCAATGTGCAGGGGTACGAGGTAATAACTTGGCTATACACGGGGTACCAATACCGAGTCAATGTGCAGGGGTACGAGGTAATAACTAGGCTATACACGGGGTACCAATACCGAGTCAATGTGCAGGGGTACGAGGTAATAACTAGGCTATACACGGGGTACCAATACCGAGTCAATGTGCAGGGGTACGAGGTAATAACTAGGCTATACACGGGATACCAATACCGAGTCAATGTGCAGGGGTACGAGGTAATAACTAGGCTATACACGGGGTACCAATACCGAGTCAATGTGCAGGGGTACGAGGTAATAACTAGGCTATACACGGCTATACACGGGGTACCAATACCGAGTCAATGTGCAGGGGTACGAGGTAATAACTGTGGCTATACACGGGGTACCAATACCGAGTCAATGTGCAGGGGTACGAGGTAATAAATGTGGGGGTACTATAATAACTACGGGTTACCAATACCGAGTCAATGTGCAGGGGTACGAGGTAATAACTTGGCTATACACAATGTGCAGGGGTACCAAATAACTTGATACACGTCAATGTGTAGGGGGGTACGAGGTAATAACTAGGCTATACACGGGGTACCAATACCGAGTCAATGTGCAGGGGTACGAGGTAATAACTTGGCTATACACGGGGTACCAATACCGAGTCAATGTGCAGGGGTACGAGGTAATAACTTGGCTATACACGGGGTACCAATACCGAGTCAATGTGCAGGGGTACGAGGTAATAACTTGGCTATACACGGGGTACCAATACCGAGTCAATGTGTATGGGTACGAGGTAATAACTTGGCTATACACGGGGTACCAATACCGAGTCAATGTGCAGGGGTAAGGTAATAACTTGGCTATACACGGGTACCAATACCAATGTGCAGTCAATGTGCAATACCGAGTCAATGTGCGAGGTAATAACTTGGCTATACACGGGGTACCAATACCGAGTCAATGTGCAGGGGTACGAGGTAATAACTTGGCTATACACGGGGTACCAATACCGAGTCAATGTGCAGGGGTACGAGGTAATAACTAGGCTATACACGGGGTACCAATACCGAGTCAATGTGCAGGGGTACGAGGTAATAACTTGGCTATACAGGGGTACCAATACACGGGGTACCAATACCGAGTCAATGTGCAGGGGTAATAACGAGGTAATAACTTGGCTATACACGGGGTACAATACCAAGTCAATGTGCAGGGGTACGAGGTAATAACTAGGCTATACACGGGGTACCAATACCGAGTCAATGTGCAGGGGTACGAGGTAATAACTTATACTATACACAATGGGGTACCAATACCGAGTCAATGTGCAGGGGTACGAGGTAATAACTTGGCTATACACGGGGTACCAATACCGAGTCAATGTGCAGGGGTACGAGGTAATAACTTGGCTATACACGGGATACCAATACCGAGTCAATGTGCAGGGGTACGAGGTAATAACTTGGCTATACACGGGGTACCAATACCGAGTCAATGTGCAGGGGTACGAGGTAATAACTTGGCTATACAATACGGGGTACCAATACCAATACCGAGTCAATGTGCAGGGGTACGAGGTAATAACTTGGCTATACACGGGGTACCAATACCGAGTCAATGTGCAGGGGTACGAGGTAATAACTATGGCTATACACAGGGGTACCAATACCGAGTCAATGTGTATGGGTACGAGGTAATAACTTGGCTATACACGGGGTACCAATACCGAGGGGTACCAATACCGAGTCAATGTGCAGGGGTACGAGGTAATAACTAGGCTATACACGGGATACCAATACCGAGTCAATGTGCAGGGGTACGAGGTAATAACTTGGCTATACACGGGGTACCAATACCGAGTCAATGTGCAGGGGTACGAGGTAATAATGTGCAGGGGTACGAGGTAATAACTATACACAATGTGCAGGGGTACCAATACCGAGTCAATGTGCAATGTGCAGGGGGGTACGAGGTAATAACTTGGCTATACACGGGGTACCAATACCGAGTCAATGTGCAGGGGTACGAGGTAATAACTTGGCTATACACGGGGTACCAATACCGAGTCAATGTGCAGGGGTACGAGGTAATAACTTGGCTATACACGGGGTACCAATACCGAGTCAATGTGCAGGGGTACGAGGTAATAACTAGGCTATACACGGGGTACCAATACCGAGTCAATGTGCAGGGGTACGAGGTAATTGAGGTGGATATGTACACATACTGTAGGTAGGGATAAAGGTTACCAGGCAACAGGGTAGATAATGAACAGTAACAGCAGCGTATGTGATGAGTCACAGTAGTTCACTGTGAAACAGGATTCTGTGTTCTTTTGATCCTCAATTAAATGAAACAATTGGAATGGTTGAACATACTTATTGAGCAGTGTCTTTCTCTATAGGTTCCTATACATTCCTGTAACACGTCAATGAAATAGGCCTCTGGGGACATCAAAGTGCTCCTCACAATCAATATGGGGATCACGGAACACTTTAATCACCTGTCTACGCTGAGATTGGCCATTCTGTGTTCTCATACCACGCTGATTAGGGTTTCTAATTGGCCAATCCAAACTCATTATGCGTATTGTGCTAAATCAGTGTTGCATGGTCCCATCCAGATGCAAAGTCGGGAAATACGGACAAGATATACACACACATGTACACACACACACACATACATGTACACACACACGTACACACACACACACAGTCTACTAATTAACCTCCAATATTCTAGAGTTTGTTTACCCAGACGTCACAACAAACATGCTCATTCATTCTGACAGTATATCAAGTCGCAAGCACACTGATTTTATTTTATTTCAGATAAAGCAGTGATATTGTAAATCAAGATGTTCAATGTTGCAACTTGCAACTGTTCAAAGCTCTATGTTTTCTAAAGGTCAGTCTATATTTACCATTCATGAGTTAAAGCTCTTCCTACAGTATTTCATAATCATGTCAACATTGTTCAGACTGCACACTGTGCACAACACGTTGCTTGTATTTCTTAGACTTGCACCACTGTGCCTTTCATGAATGTACATGAGGCAGCAAGAGAGCCACAGTTTCTGTATCCAATGTCTGTATTCAGTGGATGACCTTATATAAAAGGAGTAGTCATTAGAGTTATAATTGTAAAAGGCTCTAAATGCATAGAACAGACATATTCCCAATTGTTGGTCGGCTCCATGAATGTATTTATTGTGATGATCCGTACACATTGACCAAGCTTCATCTATATATCAGTCACTAAGCAACCTCATTTGATACATTAATCAAAACCCAATCTGAGCTGTATTACTGACATTTGCATATCATAGACCTCTCATCTATATTTAATGGCTGATATTAGACTCTCACATTGATCAAATATTCTGCTAGCACCACTCAAGTTTACATATCCATTAGTCAACCTGTGGTCATGATTACATATCCATTAGTCAACCTGTGGTCATGATTACATATCCATTAGTCAACCTGTGGTCATGATTACATATCCATTAGTCAACCTGTGGTCATGATTACATATCCATTAGTCAACCTGTGGTCATGATTACATATCCATTAGTCAACCTGTGGTGTGATTACATATCCATTAGTCAACCTGTGGTCATGATTACATATCCATTAGTCAACCTGTGGTCATGATTACATATCCATTAGTCAACCTGTGGTCATGATTACATATCCATTAGTCAACCTGTGGTCATGATTACATATCCATTAGTCAACCTGTGGTCATGATTACATATCCATTAGTCAACCTGTGGTGGAAGTATGATGACCTTAAAGGAACATTACACTCCAAAAACAAGATTTGTCAAATGTTTTCAGACCTCAAAAGGTGGTCTTATTTTGAAATAAAGTTCACGTCCCTGCCCATCTGTTGTGTAGATCCAGCTATATACCATTATCCCAAATGAATGGGAAAAGATAAGCACCGTATCATTTCCTGGTTATCTATTCTATTCGTTGGGGGTTATGGGGCTTTAAGGGGCTTGGGGAGTTATATATCCCTTTAAATCCACCTGTAGAAAGACTTAGGGAAAATATCTCAAAGCATCAAACTTGCAGTACAGATTCCCTAGTGGAGACAAAGCATTCATTTACTTTTCAGACATGTAATGGTAACCAGAGAGTTGAGGCGAAAGGCCATGTGAAAGAGAGATGTGTGTGGTATTTAAATACATCTAACAGCATTTCCACAGTACATTGTGTTGCATCTACCTCCACTGTCTACCTACAGTAATTGATTCATTCTTGACTAAGGATGCTCCCCGACAGGATGTCTACAAATCGCATGGCATTACAATGCTAATGATCCCATTAGGATACAGTAGCGAGGAGGAGCGATAGCGAAACACTATTCATTATGCTGCTGCACTTTTCTCAGGGAAGCCTGTGGCTACTGTGCTAAGGAAGGTGGTAAACTAGATAGCATGGGATTGGTACACAGTCAGGAAGGTGGTAAACTAGATAGCATGGGATTGGTACACAGTCAGGAAGATGGTAAACTAGATAGCATGGGATTGGTACACAGTCAGGAAGATGGTAAACTAGATAACATGGGATTGGTACACAGTCAGGAAGATGGTAAACTAGATAGCATGGGATTGGTACACAGTCAGGAAGGTGGTAAACTAGATAGCATGGGATTGGTACACAGTCAGGAAGGTGGTAAACTAGATAGCATGGGATTGGTACACAGTCAGGAAGATGGTAAACTAGATAACATGGGATTGGTACACAGTCAGGAAGGTGGTAAACTAGATAGCATGGGATTGGTACACAGTCAGGAAGGTGGTAAACTAGATAGCATGGGATTGGTACACAGTCAGGAAGGTGGTAAACTAGATAGCATGGGATTGGTACACAGTCAGGAAGGTGGTAAACTAGATAGCATGGGATTGGTACACAGTCAGGAAGATGGTAAACTAGATAACATGGGATTGGTACACAGTCAGGAAGATGGTAAACTAGATAGCATGGGATTGGTACACAGTCAGGACTGGATAGGTGAGCATACAGCCAGTGGCTCTCAATCAGATAGCGTAGCCAGCTCTATGTACAGTATGTACACACAGAGTGGCAAGAAAACTATGTGAACCCTTTGGAAATACCTGGATTTCTGCATAAATTGGTCATACAATTTGATCTGATCTTCATCTAGTTCACAACAATAGACAAACACAGTCTGCTTAAACTAACAACACACAAACAATTAAACATTTTCATGTCTTTATTGAACACACCGTCTAAACATTCACAGTGCAGGGTGGAAAAGTATGTGAACCCTTGGATTTAATAACTGGTTGACCCTCCTTTGGCAGCAATAACCTCAACCAAACGTTTTCTGTAGTTGCAGAGCAGACCTGCATAAGTCAGGAGGAATTTTGGACCATTCCTCTTTACAAAACTGTTTCAGTTCAGCAATATTCTTGGGATGTCTGGTGTGAACCGCTCTCTTGAGGTCATGCCGCAGCATCTCAATCGGGTTGAGGTCAGGACTCCGACTGGGCCACACCAGAAGGCCTATTTTCTTCTGTTGAAGCCATTCTGTTGTTGATTTACTTCTGTGTTTTGGGTCATTGTCCTGTTGCATCACCCAACTTATGTTGAGCTTCAATTACCGGACAGATAGCCTAACATTCTTGTCAAAATGTCTTGATAAACTTTGAAATTCATTTTTCCGTCGATGATAGTAAACTGTCCAGGCCCTGAGGCAGCAAAGCAGCCCCAAACCATGATGCTCCCTCCACCATACTTTACAGCTGGGATGAGGTTTTGATGTTGGTGTGCTGTCGTTTTTTCTCCACACATAGTGTTGTGTGTTCCTTCCAAACAACATAACTTCAGTTTTATCTGTCCACAGAACATTTTGCCAGTAGCGCTGTGGAACATCCAGGTGCACTTTTGCAACTTCCGACATGCAGCAAAAAAAAATTTTGACAGCAGTGTCTTCTTGCATGGTGTCCTCCCATGAACACCATCGTTTAGTGTTTTACGTATCGTAGACTCGTCAACAGAGATGTTAGCGTGTTCAGAGATTTCAGTAAGTCTTTAGCTGACACTCTAAGATTCTTCTTAACCTCATTGAGCATTCTGCGCTGTGCTCTTGCAGTCATCTTTGCAGGACTGCCACTCCTAGGGAGAGAAGCCACAGTGCTGAACTTTCTCCATTTATAGACAATTTGTCTTACCGTGAACTGATGAACATCAAGGCTTTTAGAGATACTTATGTAACCCTTTCCAGCTTTATGCAAGTCAACTATTCTTAATCTTAGGTCTTATGAGATCTCTTTTGTTTGAGGCATCGTTCACATCAAGCAATGCTTCTTCTAATGCTTCTTCTTCTTCTTCTAACCAACATCTCCAATCTCGTCTCATTGATTGGACTCCAGGTTAGCTGACTCCTGACTCCAATTAGCCTTTGGAGACATCATTAGCCTAGGGTTTGACATACTTTTTCCAAACTACACTGTGAATGTTTAAATTATGTATTCAATGTAGACAAGAAAAATACAATCATTTATATGTTATTAGTTTAAGCACACTATGCTTGTCTAAATTTGATGACCAATTTATTCCAAAGGGTTCATATACTTTTTCTTGCCACTGTATGTTGTACACACACACACACACACACACACACACACACACACACACACACACAGTTAAATATACAGTAACTACTGACATTTCATTACATGTTCGCTTTTAAACCAAGGCCTACTATTACTTGCTCTGATGAGTGCACTGCAGTAAAATCCTACAGGCTGTATCGTTAAAACGCTTTCTGCCTCAGATTCAAAAGAAAACGATTCCACTTGTCTGTTTTTCTTGGCAAATTTCAGGTTTTTAATTTCAGGTTTTTTAATCGAAAGGTTTATTCCGTTCAATTCATTACGGCTGCGGAGTCAGTCATGCATGAAAGTGATCATTTTTCTCTATCTCCTCCACCTAATTTCATGCACCTCACTCTCTCACCCCACTTTCTATACTGTCTGGAATGTCATTAAAATGTCAGAAGTCTTTTGCCCTATCTCCAAAGGAGCTCTTTTACCTGTCAGTGAAAAGGAACCAGAGCCAGAGCTTCTCTATGTATTTCACTAGATAGATAGCCAAAAGCACAGAGTGTGGGGATTTTAAAACCGTGAAATAATTTAGGCACGTGTATTCACTCCGTCAACTTGTACACCACAGTTTAGTACTTACAGGAGATCATTCAGAAATGAGATCTTCTTTCTCCTTTTGAGAGCCACAAATGTTCCGTTCAGAGTTCATTTCCCAGGGAGCTATGCGATGAACTGTCTCGCTCCCATTTTTCATTTATCTGAAGGAGTTTTGCTTTGGCAAAGTGTGAACAGGAGCCAATTTTACAGCCTGTTCTGTCTTAGCACCTCTCTATCACTCTCAGACAGACAGACAGACCTCTTCACTAGCTGTTCACTTCGACAGGAGGTGAAGATTACTATGACGAAGTGGAGCATCTCACAGCAACGGGCCCTCTCCTCTTCTCTGCTCTCCTTCCCCAACATCTCCTCGTCTCTTCTACAAGAGCAAAACAGTAATAGTAGTATCAGTGGTTGAAATGAGAAAGTTTTACTTCCTTGAAGTGCAAAGGTTTTCTTGCAGTCTTTTTGTTATCTGCCATAACTTCTGCAGGAAACTTCCAGAAATAGTATGGGGTTGTATATTCTAAAGACCAACACTGGTGAGAGAATCCAGAGTAGAGCTTCCAATCCCTCACAGTGCGGAGGTGGGTTATGGCCCAGTCTTTCCTCCATCATTCTGAGCTCCTCCACTTGCGGTGGAGAGTAGGAGATGACAGAGTGCGGGAGAGATTGCGGCCAAAAGTAAAACTTCTCATCCCGACTGTGTTGAAATAGACTTAATTCACTTCCCCCATGCAATAAACCATAGCTGTTATTATGGCAAGTGTATAATAGTGCTTTTATGTATGTGGACTGCATTCAAGCAGCATAGCTGCATATAATTGGGCTATGTAAAAAAACACCATCACAGAACAAGTGTGTATAATTATTTGTGCACAGAGCTACATTTTTACCTTTATTTAAGTAGGCAAGTCAGCTAAGAACAATTTGTTATTTTCAATGACAAGCCTAAGAATAGTGGGTTAACTGCCTTGTCCAGGGGAAGAACAACAGATTGTACCTTGTCAGCTCAGGGATTTGATCTTGTATCCTTTTGGTTACTGGCCCAACACACTAACCACTAGGCTACCTGCCTAAGCCTATGTATCCCCTTAGTATATCCCCTTAGTATGCCTATGTATCCCATTAGTATATCCCCTTAGTAGGCCTATGTATCCCCTTAGTATATCCCCTTAGTAGGCCTATGTATCCCATTAGTATATCCCCTTAGTAGGCCTATGTATCCCATTAGTATATCCCCTTAGTAGGCCTATGTATCCTCTTAGTAGGCCTATGTATCCCATTAGTATATCCCCTTAGTAGGCCTATGTATCCCATTAGTATATCCCCTTAGTAGGCCTATGTATCCTCTTAGTATATCCCCTTAGTAGGCCTATGTATCCTCTAGGCCTATGTATCCCATTAGTATATCCCCTTAGTAGGCCTATGTATCCCCTTAGTATATCCCCTTAGTAGTATCCCATTAGCCTATCCCCTTAGTAGGCCTATGTATCCCTTAGTATATCCCCTTAGTAGGCCTATGTATCCCATTAGTATATCCCCCTTAGTAGGCCTATGTATCCCATTAGTATATCCCCTTAGTAGGCCTATGTATCCTCTTAGTATATCCCCCTAGTAGGCCTATGTATCCCATTAGTATATCCCCTTAGTAGGCCTATGTATCCCCTTAGTATATCCCCTAGTAGTATGTATCCTCTTAGTATATCCCCTTAGTAGGCCTATGTATCCCCTTAGTAGGCCTATGTATCCCATTAGTATATCCCCTTAGTAGGCCTATGTATCCCATATATCCCCTTAGTAGGCCTATGTATCCTCTTAGTATATCCCCTTAGTAGGCCTATGTATCTCCTTAGTATATATGTATCCCCCCCTTAGTAGGCCTATGTATCCTCTTAGTATATCCCCTTAGTATATGTATCCCATTAGTATATCCCCTTAGTAGGCCTATGTATCCCCCCTTAGTAGGCCTATCCCCTTAGTAGGCCTATGTATCCTCTTAGTAGGCCTATGTATCCCATTAGTATATCCCCTTAGTAGGCCTATGTATCCCATTAGTATATCCCCTTAGTAGGCCTATGTATCCCATTAGTAGGCCTATGTATCCTCTTAGTATATCCCCTTAGTAGGCCTATGTATCCCATTAGTATATCCCCTTAGTAGGCCTATGTATCCCATTAGTATATCCCCTTAGTAGGCCTATGTATCCTCTTAGTATATCCCCTTAGTAGGCCTATGTATCCCCTTAGTATATCCCCTTAGTAGGCCTATGTATCCCCTTAGTAGGCCTATGTATCCCATTAGTATATCCCCTTAGTAGGCCTAGTAGGCCTATGTATCCTCTTAGTATATCCCCTTAGTAGGCCTATGTATCCCATTAGTATATCCCCTTAGTAGGCCTATGTATCCCCCCCTTAGTAGGCCTATGCCTTAGTATATCCCCTTAGTAGGCCTATGTATCCCATATATCCCCTTAGTAGGCCTATCCTCCTTAGTATCCCCTTAGTAGGCCTATGTATCCCATTAGTATCCCCTTCCTATGTATCCTCTTTAGTATATCCCCTTAGTAGGCCTATGTATCCTTAGTATATCCCCTTAGTAGGCCTATGTATCCCTTAGTATATTAGTAGGCCTATGTATCCTCTTAGTATATCCCCTTAGTAGGCCTATGTATCCCCTTAGTAGTATATCCCCTTAGTAGGCCTATGTATCCTTAGTATATCCCCTTAGTAGGCCTATGTATCCCATTAGTATATCCCCTTAGTAGGCCTATGTATCCCCCTTAGGCCTATATCCCCTTAGTAGGCCTATGTATCTAGGCCTATATCCTCTTAGTAGGCCTATGTATCCTCTTAGTATATCCCCTTAGTAGGCCTATGTATCCTCTTAGTATATCCCCTTAGTAGGCCTATGTATCCCCTTAGTATATCCCCTTAGTAGGCCTATCCTTAGTAGGCCTATGTATCCCATTAGTATATCCCCTTAGTAGGCCTATGTATCCCCTTAGTATATCCCCTTAGTAGGCCTATCCTCTAGTATCCTATGTATCCCATTAGTATATCCCCTTAGTAGGCCTATATCCCATTAGTATATCCCCTAGTAGGCCTATGTATCCTTAGTATATCCCCCTTAGTAGGCCTATGTATCCCCCCTAGTAGGCCTATCCCTCTTAGTAGGCCTATGTATCCCATTAGTATATCCCCTTAGTAGGCCTATGTATCCCATTAGTAGGCCTATGTATCCTCTTAGTATATCCC